>NC_140176.1:96046138-96316837 GCF_963971535.1 Notolepis coatsorum | reverse complement strand
AGAAAGAGAGCGAGAGAGAGAGAGAGCGAGAGAGAGAGAGAGAGAGAGAGAGAGAGAGCGAGAGAGAGCGAGAGAGAGAGAGAGAGAGAGAGAGACCCTCTTTCCAAGCCATGACTACTGTATCTTTAACAGCCTTGAAGAAGGGGCACGACGGAGTGCACATCTCCATGGCAACGGGAGGCTTTGTGGAGCCAATCCCTGCGCCCCCCGTGGGCACAGAGCTGATAGTTCCAGTTCCACAGCCCTTTCGCCCGCCGTCACACAGAGACACGGGGGGTCAGAGAGACCAACTACTGCCGCCAGATAAATCAGACACACTTTCCCCACTCCATCGCCTGAGGAACCATTATCACGTCTTCTCCTCATATCTGTTGCTTTTCGCCGCTTGACCTTCTGCCATCAGCCGTTTCCATTCCTCAGCTCATCGGCCATTAGTTTTATAACCAGCGACCGAGCTCCCATCACTCTCCTGTCCGCAGCCCTTACTGTGAATACTAAATGTAATTAAGACCTGCATTGCGGAATCTATCTGTCCATGTGCTGCAAGTCTGTTCTCTCGTCGCGTAAACACCAGTGGCCGGATGGTCGTGGGGTGACGGTGAAGGCCACCGCCACGCACCGCCACAGGTGTTCGCCTCCAGCAACAAGAGCCTGTTCAGGAAGAGCAGGCGTGTGCGTGTGTGCGTGTGCGTGCGTGTGTGTGTGTGTGTGTGCGAGGGGGGTCGGACGGACTGATTAGGGCAACATGACACTGAACTCACCCTGATCCAGAGCCTCCTCCTCTTCTCCCTTTGGCTCCAGTGGTGATTTGTCATCTTGGAGGAAAAGATGTATGAAAGAGGAGGGGGTTAAAACCTGGAGACAACATCTAACTAGTTAAAACCCTAATCTGGAGACAACATCTAACTAGTTAAAACCTCATCTGGAGACGACATCTAACTAGTTAAAACCTAAAACCTCATCTGGAGACAACATCTAACGAGTTAAAACCTAAAACCTCATCTGGAGACAACATCTAACGAGTTAAAACCCTAATCTGGAGACAACATCTAACTAGTTAAAACCTAAAACCTCATCTGGAGACAACATCTAACGAGTTAAAACCCTAATCTGGAGACAACATCTAACTAGTTAAAACCTCATCTGGAGACGACATCTAACTAGTTAAAACCCTAATCTGGAGACAACATCTAACTAGTTAAAACCTCATCTGGAGACAACATCTAACTAGTTAAAACCTCATCTGGAGACAACATCTAACGAGTTAAAACCTCATCTGGAGACGACATCTAACTAGTTAAAACCTAAAACCTCATCTGGAGACAACATCTAACGAGTTAAAACCTAATCTGGAGACAACATCTAACTAGTTAAAACCCTAATCTGGAGACAACATCTAACGAGTTAAAACCCTAATCTGGAGACAACATCTAACTAGTTAAACCCTAATCTGGAGACAACATCTAACTAGTTAAAACCTCATCTGGAGACGACATCTAACTAGTTAAAACCCTAATCTGGAGACAACATCTAACGAGTTAAAACCCTAATCTGGAGACAACATCTAACTAGTTAAAACCCTAATCTGGAGACAACATCTAACGAGTTAAAACCCTAATCTGGAGACAACATCTAACTAGTTAAACCCTAATCTGGAGACAACATCTAACTAGTTGTCTAAAAAAGAATTGCCACTTTTCTGGGTGCCTGTTAGGAGGTTAAAAGCCTGGCTGTACCTGTGGAGGGCGCCCCCTGGTGGCCCATCATGTGGGACATCATGTGGTCCGGACTGACGGCGATGGGAACGTTGGCCTCGGGGGGAATGTGGCGAAACAGCTTCTTGGAGCCGGTCTGCATGCAGGTCTGGAAGGGGACGGCATGCTTACTGTCCATGTAGTACATGATGTAGAAGTTACACATCTCGTCCTTGGCGGTACCTCTGCAGGGTGGAGGGGGGAAGAGAGAGAGAGAGAATAGAGATGTGACTATGTGCCAAAACGGAGACACAAAATGGCGGTATGTCAACAAAGTAATGACTGAAGGGATATTTGGAGAGATGGTGAAAAAGACTGACATGCTAATTCCTTGTAAACAAAACCACACACACACACACACAGACAGAGGCTGTCCACAGCTGCTCTTTGTAGACTGCCTCTAATTTGCCTGTTTTAATCAACAAGCTAAAGCAATTAGAGTACATTTATAAGATCAGAAGGAAGTCATTTTGTCTGTCAAAAAAGGATAGTGATACAGATGAGGTGGGGAGGAGAGGAGAAGAGAGGGTGGAAAGGAGAGAAGAGAAGAGAAGAGGAAAGGGGAGGAGAATAGAGGAAGAGGTGAGGAGAGGAGGGGGTGGAAAGGAGAGCAGGTGAGAGGAGATGGGTGGAAAGGAGAGGTGGAGAGGAGAGGAGGAAAAGTGGAGAGGAGAGATGAGGGGAGGAGAGGAGAGATGAAGAGAGGAGAAGAGAGGAGAGATGAGGAGAGGAGGACAGGGGTGGAGAGGAGAGGAAGAAGTGGGGAGGAGAGGAGAGGAGATGGGAGGGTAGGGGAGGAGAGGAGAGGGGTGGAAAGGAGAGGAGAGGATAGATGAGGAGAGGGGTGGAAAGGAGAGGAGGAAATGTGGATAAGAGAGGAGAGATGAGGAGAGGAGAGGATAGGAGAGGAGAACAAGTGGAGGAGAGATGAGGGGAGGAGGAGAGAAGAGATGAGGAGGGTGGAGAGGAGAGATGAGGAGAGGAGGGTAGAGAGGAGAGGAGGGGAAGAGGAGAGGAGAGATGAGGGGAGGAGAGGAGGGTTGGGAGGGGAGGAGAGATGAGGAGAGGATAGATGAGGGGAGGAGCGGAGGGTGGGGAGGCGGTGAAGAGGAGGGCATGCGGGGGCGAGAAGCTTCCTGGGAGATGCGTCAGTGCACACTCCCTCCCCTTCCCCTCGCCATGGCAACCGGAATGACACGGCAGACAAGCAAACTGAACACACACGTTTGCACACATATCAAATATGCACACACACACAAAGTACGTCAAAAAAAGGGCCACTCAAACAGGAAATCATGAAAAATGCAGCTTTCCCAGGAGACATCAGGGAACAGGCTGTCTCTGTGTGCTTGACAATGCTGTTGCTCCTCCTCAGAGTGCAAACAGACACACAAGTACCCACACTCCCCATAGCCCCTGACACATGGACACGCTACATCAGGCAGCCAGTGGCCAAGGGAGTGGGGAGAGAAGAGGAGAGGAGTGAAGAGGAGAGGAGTGAAGAGGAGAGAAGAGGAGAGGAGAGAAGAGGAGAGGAGTGAAGAGGAGAGGAGTGAAGAGGAGAGGAGTGAAGAGGAGAGAAGAGGAGAGAAGAGGAGTAGAGAGAAGAGGAGGAGAGGAGTGAAGAGGAGAGGAGTGAAGAGGAGAGGAGTGAAGAGGAGTAGAGAGGAGAGGAGAGGAGTAGAGAGGAGAGGAGGGGAGAGGAGTGGAGAGGAGAGGAGTGAAGAGGAGTAGAGAGGAGAGGAGTAGAGAGGAGAGGAGGGGAGAGGAGTGGAGAGGAGTGGAGAGAAGAGAAGAGGAGTAGAGAGGAGAGGAGGGGAGAGGAGTGGAGAGAAGAGGAGAGGAGTGGAGAGAAGAGAAGAGGAGTAGAGAGGAGAGGAGAGAAGAGGAGTAGAGAGGAGAGGAGGAGTGAAGAGGAGAGGAGTAGAGAGGAGAGGAGAGGAGTGGAGAGAAGAGGAGAGGAGAGAAGTGGAGAGGAGAGGAGAGGAGTGGAGAGAAGAGAAGTAGAGAGGAGAGGAGAGAAGAGGAGTAGAGAGGAGAGGAGTAGAGGAGAGGAGATGAGAGGAGTAGAGAGGAGAGGAGTGAAGAGGAGAGCAGTAGAGAGGAGAGGAGGAGAGAGGAGAGAAGATGAGTGGAGAGGAGAGACGATGAGTGGAGAGGAGATGAGAGGAGTAGAGAGGAGAGGAGAGGAGTGAAGAGGAGAGGAGTAGAGAGGAGTGAAGAGGAGTAGAGAGGAGAGAAGAGGAGGAGAGAGAAGAGAAGATGAGTGGAGAGGAGTAGAGAGGAGTAGAGAGGAGAGAAGAGGAGGAGAGAGAAGAGAAGATGAGTGGAGAGGAGTAGAGAGGAGTGGAGAGAAGAGAAGGAGAGGAGATAAGGAGGATAAGCCGGGGGACTCTGAGGGGAAGCAGCGGTGGTGTCGCGGAGCCACAGCTGCCTGTCACACAGTCCAGTGATGTATGGCTTAGACCTCAGCCTCCATGCAAAACACACAGAGAGAGAGAGAGAGAGAGAGAGAGAGAGAGAGAGAGAGAGAGAGAGAGAGAGAGACAGACAGACAGACAGACAGACAGACAGACAGACAGACAGACAGACAGACAGACAGACAGAGAGAGAGAGAGAGAGAGAGGGCAATCCGCGTGACCAAACTCAGGGCCCCGTCTACCTTTGCGAAAACAGCCCAAACGCACAGTACCGTGGCAAGTCCTCGGAACAACCAATCAGCTCAGCCGCAGTCGGAGGGGAGGGGGTACGAGGGAGATGGGGGTAGGAGGGGGGGGGGGGGGGTGTAGTAAAACAAACTTGTTAAAACACCAGAAGACATGTAGTATGGCGTGGGAATGGGCGGTGAGTGAATTATGTGTGACAGGACGTTGTTTCTTTTAACTCACCCGATGTATGTGTTGGCGGTTCTGCCCTCCCCAGTGAAGACACAGCGGGCCGCCACAGTGTCGCCGTACTTTATGTCCACCTGGTTAGCAGCATAGAAGGCCTGGTGGTGGAGGAGGTGGGGGGGACAAACACTGTCAGATGGAACCTTAATGTTGTCCTGTCAGAATGTGCTTGCTGTAGATGTCATGTGTTCCTGCTAGGGATGTCCGATATTATCGGCCGATATTGGCATTAAAATGTAATATCGGAAATTATCGGTAGGCCTATCGGTTTTCAAAAAATACAAATAATTTTTTTTTAACCTTCTATAGGTAAATTTTTTACATTTATTTAACCATTATTTATCCAGGCAAGCAAGTAAGAACAAATTATTATTTTATTTATTGTGAAAAGTATGCATAATGTTGTGTTAATTCCACAACAAGAGATATGTAATGTTAATTAATGTTTTTTTGGGGGGGAAACCCCGCATATATCGGTATCGGTTGATATCAGTATCGGAAATTAAGAGTTGGACAATATCGGTATAGGTAAAAAAGCCAATATGGAACATCCCTAGTTCCTGCTGTAGATGTCATGTGTGCCTGCGTCATCATGTGCGTTTATTCCTTTAAAAAGGAATAAAAGGGAAAAATACACTAAAGGTAACAAGGAAGTTTTCCTGTAAACAGCTCACATTTGATTATATTCACATTTTCAGCCAAAAAGACAAGAGTTTTCTATTAAGATTCAGATAATTTTATTGTCACAGCTTTGTTTAAATGTACATACAGTACATTCAGAAAAAAACGTGAGATGCTTGTTTTTCCCGGCTCCTTAACCGTAGTGGATTTGTAGACAACAATACACAACAATCTATACAAACTATAGAAGGTAAGAAACTGGATCAATAAAAAGAAGAAATTATGCTATTGTAAAAATATCAGCAGTGTGTGTGTAATAAGTGTGCGTGTGTAATAAGTGTGTGTGTGTGTGTGTAATAAGTGTGCGTGTGTAATAAGTGTGTGTGTGTAATAAGTGTGTGTGTGTGTAATAAGTGTGTGTGTGTGTGTGTAAGTGTACATGTGTAATAAGTGTGCGTGTGTGTAAGTGTGCGTGTGTAATAAGTGTGTGTGTGTGTGTAAGTGTGTGTGTGTAAGTGTGTAATAAGTGTGTGTGTAATAAGTGTGCGTGTGTAATAAGTGTGCGTGTGTAATAAGTGTGTGTGTAATAAGTATGCATGTGTAATAAGTGTGTGTATAATAAGTGTGTGTGTGTAAGTCTCTTAACTCATTGGGTGCCAAAAACGTAATATCTCGTGTTTCGCCGCCAAGCATTGAGTGCCAAAAACGTAATATCTCTTTATTTAGATCCTTTGATATTTTTCCTTTGATTTCCCGTTCTAAACACTCAGCCGGAGCTCCGTGGGCCTCCCTGGCTCATCTGCCTATGTTACAATTGCAATGACGATCGAATCCTGCCAGGATGGAACTGGAATGGTTTGGTGTGGGGACCTTTATCTTCTTTTTTTGTCTGCAAGGACTCCTCCCCTTCTGAGGACAGAGTGACAGAGCGATCACTCTGAGATTTTAACGCCTCAAACGTATTTTCCGTATACATGAGTATAGACATATACACGAGTAATCGCGATGGCGATGGGATCACTGGGGATTATTCTTTTTAGAGTACCTTCTCGCTAGGTACTGATCGGTATATTCTATGTCTATTTTACCAAACCTCAACCATGCTTTTGGTAACGATCAGAGTTTTGAGTTAAAACGACCCTCCCCCCCTTGATGATTTTGTGAAGACACATATGTACATGGTATATACCTTTGATTTGGAAGTATTTGGGGTTTCAGGCGATCAACCAGAACATTATTTGTGCATAATGCATATAACGCTTCATATCTTGCAATCTATGAAAAAGGACTGGATTATTTTGGAAAGGGGCAATGTTTAGCGTGTAGCGTGTAACAAACTACAGTGTGTAGAAATTAACTTGTTAGTCAGTGATGGACTATGAACAATGCTTGTCAAATGAGCCATACTATTGTCTCCATAGCTATAATACAGAACACACAATGGGTCTGCAAACATTGCTAAAATGGTCAATAACGCTGCCGCCATTGAGTAAAGATGGGGAAAGAGCATGGCGCTCAAAGAGTTAACACATCCCATGCCGGAAACGGCTTACGACGTGTTTCAAGTTCATGCGAATTCTGCCAATCCACGGCGTACAACGTTATTGAGATCATATTTCATTTTTTCGCCATGTTATTCATAATTCCCTCACAGAGCCTGGTCTGATGCAGTGGGAGCATGCACAACTCTGCAACGCTTCAATACTGCCACCTGGTGGATGATCTGCGAGTTGCCAAACCGGAAATGGACGAGTCGATCTCCGGTGCATCTGCCAAATGCGTCCGGCACTCGCATATTGTTGCGGGACCGTCGCTGCCATAACGCAATAATCGATACGATTTGGCCGTTTATTATGATTATACAAACCGGAAATGGATTTAGGAGATCGCCGTCAAATAAGTGGGATCTTTTTCCTCCAGTCTCATCGTCGAACGGTAAGAGGACACTGACGTAATTTTCAGCGCGTTTGTTTATTATTATCCATGCAAACTGCTCTGATCAATATATCACCCATACTACATAAAGCATTTAACGACGATCACGGAATTATAAACGACCCCCCCCCCCCCCCGTTCATAACGTTTAGGATCATGTACAGTTGAAATTTGTAATATAGCGTGGATCGGCAACAAACGGCATTTGATAATCTATATATATATATTCCTATATCTCACGTTCTAGGAATTACTGCAGAAAATGATAAAAAATATTTATATTCTAGACGGTATTTTCGTATGAATCTATGAATGAAAAAGTAAAACGTTCCTACATCCTGAACGATAGATAATCGATGTTGAATGGGCCATAGTAATGTCAATTTAGCAATACAATTTAAAAAGTTATAGCCCTGCAAAGAAGGTGAACATCTCCATAGGCTTACAGTGCTGGCAGAGAATGGTATAAGATGCTCAAATTGCGTGGCAGGGAATGTGTTAAGGTGACATGTCCTCCTAGTCCAAACCTAGAACCTCTCTGCAAAGTCAATTCTCAGTTTTCTTCTTTCGGTTTTGGCCAAGTTGTAATGAGTCGGACCTCCTTTGATTGACGGGCAGTTAAGCTCGTTAGATTTCGAGGAAGACGGCATAGATAGACCAATCAACTTGAAGCACGTAGGCGTGTGCCGCTCACTGCTGCCGTGGCGTCGGGCGGGGGAGGAGTCCAGAGCCTGCCGAGACGTAAACACCTTCCAGCCACTTCACCCTCCAGCCTCGTAACACCCACCCACCCACCGTCTCCATGGTTACACAGAGGGAGGGTGACCTCACCAGGAACCAACGGCTGCACAACTCCACAACTATTAACCTTTTCACTGCCACGCTACAGAAGGTTAACCCTTTACTATGCACACTACCGGCAGGTTAGTCGGGTCAAGTGTGTCTGACTCGTCACCACCATCAGAACCTGCACGGACTACGACGTGCGCTGGGGGCACAGACCCTCACCTGCACCTAGTGTAGACCGTTTACCTTTACTCCGAGGATATTCAGATACAAATAAATGTATTTCTGTAGCTTTTTGGCACTGTGTATGCATGTATACAAATCTAATAACACCCAAATGAACCCCCCCCCCCCGGCCCGTGGAGACGTAATGCGTTATGAAACTTCCCATTATACGGCTGTACTGGGATAATCAAAAGCGCACAGGAGTTGCCGAGGCATGTTACATGAAAAGCAGGATGAAGACAGGCGCTATTTATTATGGGCTGGGGGGGGCTGGGGAGGGCTGACACCGTGCCACGGCTAAAAATACGGATCAGAAGGGGCTAAGCAGCGCGCGCCGTGCATCCTGTTTGGCAAACGGCACCGCTCTAAATAACCCAAGGCCTCAAAACAAACATACAGCCTCCTCCTGCATATTTCAGCCACGGCCGGGTTCACCCGTGGAGAGCCTCCCTGCGCGGGCACACAGGTTCACCCGTGGAGAGCCTCCCTGCGCGGGCACACCGTGTGAATCACAAGCACTGGAACCATGGTTGCCACAGACATTGCAAAATGAAATTCAATGACTTACAAGTACTTTTCGAAGCACAATTTTTCATTTTAAAAAGGGTACTTTTAAAAGGGAAAAAAATGTATCCTATATTTATGGCTTAAAGTTAAAACCAATTTCCCACAATTAGTTACACTTTAAATTAAAAAGAAAATCGATCTTGATTCAGAACTATTTTATCACAGATGAACAACACTTTCAATGCGAATGGTTGATTTGAATTTCAAAGACTTTTTAAGCACCTTGTTAAAAATAGGCTGTTTTCAAGGAATTACAGGCCTCGTTTTTCTTGTAAAAAATCAAGCACTTTGAGCACTTCAAGGACCTTGTGCGAACCCTGGTGGAATAATAGGGTTTGTTAGATGAGGTCATTCAAGGGGACGTTTAGCTAGAGTGCTATAAGATAAGATAAGATAAGATATTCCTTTATTGATCCCCTTGGGGAAATTCAAGCATCATAGCAGCATGGGGGAGGGGAGCTACAGGTAGTAAAAAAGCAGTGTAAACAATATAACAAATCAATATAATTAACTAACTAACTAACTAACTGACTGAAATATACAGTATTCACAGTATCACATAAGGTGCAGTATGCATAAGGTAGTGTTGTTGTCCTCTTTAGGTTCCTAGTAGTTGTAGTTGGATGTCTGGCAGCAGTGGCTCTCACTGGTGCTCTCTGCGGTGACGGGCCGGTCGGTACCAGAACTCTGGACCCATGGCGGTACCAGAACTCTGGACCCATGGCGGCACCAGAACAGTACAAGAAGTTCCAGAACGGTTAACCCTTTCACTGCGACAATACACAGAATGTTAACCCTTTCACTGCCACACTACAGAAGGTTAACCCTTTACTATCACACTACCAGTGTGATAGTAAAGGGTTAACCTTCTGTCGTGTGGCAGTGAAAGGGTTAATCACTTCTCCACAGCTCTTGAAAAGCTGCACTTGGAAATCTCCCCCAGATCCTGCACTCGCACTGTATGCAAATGCAGCGTTTCGCTCGATTACTTTATAATCCACACACACTGTCTATTGGAGGGGAGCTTGCCCTAAACAGCAACGGGTGCACGATCCAACACAAATAAAGCAACTTGTTCCCGTTATATTAGCATAATTTAAATGTCTATGTCTAGAAATGTAGAGAAAGACATTTGGCACATTTTGGTTTCACGTTTCAAGTTCAAGCTTTCTACCATTATGTACAGGACCGACACCGGTGTACACAGAATATTAAAAAAAAAAACAAAAAAAAAAAAACACATTACCAACCTAATGTGCAACATAATGTAGCAGCAGATTCCATAAAATCGAAAGTAATTGTCCAAAAGTGCTTAGTGTGGAGTGTGATTTTATTTTTTATTAGTGCTTGGCAAATAACAGTCCGGACCAATTTTAGAGCCGAGGGGAGAGTGGCTTGGTTCTTCATTTGGAAAGTGCTTGGTGCATCACCGGCTACTGCAGCAGGATTCCTACATGTGTGCTTGCCAATTGACCATGACCTTTTCCTGACTACCACCTTTAAAACTATTTCCATGACCAATGTCAGTGTCCAGCTCCACTAAATGTCCATGGTCTGATTTTGGCAACAACTTTCCCTTGGGCCTTGTGTAATCAGACCATGTGTGGTGTTCTCCTTTAACCCTTGTGTGGTGTTCTCCTTTAACCCTTGTGTGGTGTTCTCCTTTAACCCTTGTGTGGTGTTCTCCTTTAACCCTTGTGTGGTGTTCTCCTTTAACTCTGGTGTGGTGTTCTCCTTTAACCCTTGTGTGGTGTTCTCCTTTAACTCTGGTGTGGTGTTCTCCTTTAACCCTGGTGTGGTGTTCTCCTTTAACCCTGGTGTGGTGTTCTCCTTTAACCCTTGTGTGGTGTTCTCCTTTAACTCTTGTGTGGTGTTCTCCTTTAACTCTTGTGTGGTGTTCTCCTTTAACCCTGGTGTGGTGTTCTCCTTTAACCCTGGTGTGGTGTTCTCCTTTAACTCTTGTGTGGTGTTCTCCTTTAACCCTGGTGTGGTGTTCTCCTTTAACTCTTGTGTGGTGTTCTCCTTTAACTCTGGTGTGGTGTTCTCCTTTAACCCTTGTGTGGTGTTCTCCTTTAACCCTGGTGTGGTGTTCTCCTTTAACCCTGGTGTGGTGTTCTCCTTTAACCCTTGTGTGGTGTTCTCCTTTAACCCTTGTGTGGTGTTCTCCTTTAACTCTTGTGTGGTGTTCTCCTTTAACCCTGGTGTGGTGTTCTCCTTTAACCCTTGTGTGGTGTTCTCCTTTAACTCTGGTGTGGTGTTCTCCTTTAACCCTGGTGTGGTGTTCTCCTTTAACTCTTGTGTGGTGTTCTCCTTTAACTCTTGTGTGGTGTTCTCCTTTAACTCTTGTGTGGTGTTCTCCTTTAACTCTTGTGTGGTGTTCTCCTTTAACTCTTGTGTGGTGTTCTCCTTTAACTCTTGTGTGGTGTTCTCCTTTAACTCTTGTGTGGTGTTCTCCTTTAACTCTTGTGTGGTGTTCTACTTTAACCCTTGTGTGGTGTTCTCCTTTAACCCTGGTGTGGTGTTCTCCTTTAACCCTTGTGTGGTGTTCTCCTTTAACTCTGGTGTGGTGTTCTCCTTTAACCCTTGTGTGGTGTTCTCCTTTAACTCTTGTGTGGTGTTCTCCTTTAACTCTGGTGTGGTGTTCTCCTAGAGCCATATGAAATCCGTTTTATTATTTTCCAAATTCCATTTAATTTTTTCCCAAATTCCGTTTTTTCCGTTTTAATATTTCAGAATTCTGTATTTAGCTTTTTATGCTCATTTTACCATCAGCAATAGTGTCTAATAAGTGGGAATGAATAAATGTCCACAATTGAATATGATATAACAGTCCATTTAATGTTTTTAAGTGCTGCAACTCAGAAATACAGTTAAATTTTACACAATACTTTTCAAATAATATTGTAATAGTGTGAAATAAAAATACACATTTCAAGTGTAAACAATAGATACAGCTAGCTACTACTGACATTATCACAATGACAATGTCAGTAGCCTAGCTATATCTATTATATTGTGATGAAATATGGTAATGCATAATTTAGGCACCTTAATTTAGTTTATTTCGTTTATAAAGGACAGTGTATAATGACGATCGTTTGCATTAAACAAATGGATGAGTGCACCAGATTTAGCAAGAAGCTATCATTTCCATCTTTAGTCCTATGTACTGTAACGTTTCATAGCTATTTAAATTTATTTAGATTATAAAGGGCAGTGTATAATGACAATCGTTTGCATTAAACAAATGGATGCGTGCAACAGATTTAGCAAGAAGCTATCATTTCCATCTAAAGTCCTATGTACTGTAACGTTTCATAGCTATTTAAGTTTATTTAGATTATAAAGGGCAGTGTATAATGACAATCGTTTGCATTAAACAAATGGATGGGTGCACTAGATTTAGCAAGAAGCTATCATGTCCTAACGTTATAGCTATTTAATCACAATAGTGTCGCAAGTGTTTTTGTGGCTCCAGTCCACGGAACGTTGACAGAATTTGCAAAACACCTTATCGCCGGAGGCATAAAAGTCATTAGGATACTGCTCTGCTCTGAATTGAGGGCTTATTGGGGAATTTCTTAGCTTCTTGACGATGTTAACACCGAAGCAGCGAGACGCTTGGAGACTGCTGTGTTGTGTGTAACCCGCTCTAGAGTCCGCCTCCCCGGTCGCGTGTGCACCAAGCGTTCCACCCAAAAACAGAATTTCAGTCCAGATTAGGCCAAATTCTGCAATATTCCACGTTTTGCAGTTGATTCCATTTTTATTGGTTAATTCCGCGATTCCATCCGCGATTCCGTGAACGCGGATTTCATATGGCTCTATGTTCTCCTTTAACCATTGTGTGGTGTTCTCCTTTAACTCTTGTGTGGTGTTCTCCTTTAACTCTTGTGTGGTGTTCTCCTTTAACTCTTGTGTGGTGTTCTCCTTTAACTCTTGTGTGGTGTTCTCCTTTAACTCTTGTGTGGTGTTCTCCTTTAACCCTGGTGTGGTGTTCTCCTTTAACCCTTGTGTAACTGAGGGGTTACAAAACCCTGACTGTATTAAAGATTGTGATATATTAAACCACTGCTAGTTATGTACTTTAATTACTGGCCAAACAGTACATCAAATATTGATGGTGAACACTCACAAGAACACGGCATCGACACAGAAATACTATTGGAGGGTAATTTATTATTATTAGGCAACGTTAGGTTACAGAATGAGAATTAGGGTTGCGCTTGTATGGTGAAGAATATACGTAAAGTCAGTCAAGAGCATAAGTCACTAAGAATAGCAGGAATCCTACGATGGGTCTAAGCTGACGCCACCTGTTGTATAGTAGCAATTATATAGGGCAACGCTGGTACCAACTGGAGACAATGGGTTCCCTCCGGGGTGTAAGGCCGGGAGGGTAGAGGAATGTTCGGGTACTCCGTCTGAATCAACGAGGAATAAAGAGACTCCAGGTACAGGAGTCGGTGCTTGTACTCCCTTGATCAGCAGACAAAAGCAATAGTTGTAATCCAAGATGCTCGACAGCATTGACGACAGCTAGCCAGCCCCGTCCACGAGGCAGGCCCGAGTGGTAATCCTCACGAGGTTAAATCCCAAACGATAGTGGAAATCAACGGTGCTCTTCTCCGGTAGTCACGTCCCAAAGCAATATAATCCAACCAGGAATGGTTCTGCAATCGCCGACGCCGATTCTCCTGTGCACTATACTTCACATTAAACTAGGTCGAACTTGACGTTACTTCACTAAACTCTGACACTTTTACTATTCTATTCGCACATGTTCTAAATGCTCTATTTAGACGCAAGGTTGCTCACTTCACTTGCACGTTGACTCGTGGTGAAGGTGGGTAAGGTACTGAATGAACGAAGCGCTGCTGCTTTAGATGAACTGAATGAACGAAGCACTTGAACTACTGCTGTTTACACCTGCGCCGTATTTATACTTAAGTGAATATCTAGTCCCAACCTCAGTCCTTGTCTCGTATTACTACGCTGACTCTGGGCATGTTCTGACATGCCTGCAGTTGTCTTTGAACTTGCCGTTGGGGGCTTGCGCTTTGGCGCCTGGGGGCGCTGTCCAATAGGAGAGCGAATATTACTCTGGTCTGTACGCAGGTAAAGGGATATTCCGTGTATATATATAAATAATATACAAAGTACATCAAACGATACATATATATATTCAGTTTAATCTGGCCCTTCACAACAGCCGCCTCCTAATTAGTCCGCACCTAATTAGTTAAGGGAGACAGATTAATAGTCTAGTCAACTGCTCAATGTCTGTTGTGAGGAGTAGGTCAATCTACAAAGTCAGTGGGTCATGGTCGTCATCAGGGGAGTCAGGGAGCCTCGGCAACTCTATCAGCCTCGCCACGGGTCGGGTGTAGGTCCGCCCCTGGACAATAACTTCTGCCGCTCTGACCTTTCCGTCGGCACCAGTGATCACTTTGCTTACGCGGCCGGCCGGCCACGCAGCTCGGGGTAGTGACTGGTCTATGATCATAACGACTGTGTCCACTTTTAAGTTGTCCCTGTCCTTGACCCGCTTCTGACGGGCTGGAAGGGATGGTAGGGAGCTTAGGAGGAAGCGGGCCTGAGACTGGTTGATCTGTGCTTGGCTGTGTCTCCACATCCTCCGTCTGTTCCTCTTGTTCGGTCTGTACCCCGTCTGAGGAGGGGCCGGTTCCGGCCGCCCCATCAAGAAGTCGTTTGGGGTGCTGGGTTCGAGGTCAGCTACGTCACTTGGAGCGCAGCTGAGGGAGGTGGAGTTCGGAACTCCCTCTTCTTGGGCCCACGGTTCTCTCACAGGCCTCTCGTCTAATGTCAATAGCCTCTCAACGGGCTGTACGAGAGAGTGGCCGGTGTCGCTCACCTTTGTGTGCAGGCAGCGTGTAGACGTGGGTTGACTGTCAAGTCCGTAGAGGGGGCCCTGGAGCGTCCACCCCAGTCGGGTCTGAACCACGACTGGGCATCCTTTGGGTCCGATGTGGGCCGCCTCAATTGGGAGAATGAGGTCCGCGTGGTCGGAGCCTATGAGCAGGGTCGGTGTGGCGCCGTCGATGAGCGGTATAGGTAGTTGACGTAGGTGCACGTACTTCGCCATCAGCTGTGAGATGGGGTAGTTGTAGCTTGACAGGCCTATGTCGTGGCTGGTGAAGGCGTTAGTGATGCTATACTGCTTCTCGGGCTGCTCGACCGCTGCTATCGTGAAGGAGACATTTTCACCCTTTATGGTCTTCCGGTCTCTTCTAATGGTACGGATTGTCATTGTTTCTTTGGCACCCCGCAGGCCCAACTGGGCTGCGGCGGAAGCGAGGAGGAGAGTCTTTTCAGACCCATCGTCTAGGACGGCGTAAGTGTCCAGGACCTTGTCCTCGTAACTCAGGAGCACTCTGACCACTTTGATGAGCACTCGGGGGCTCCCACTATGCTGGTCTATGTGGAGCACTCCTGTTGGTGGGTTGCCTTGTCGGGCTAGTCCTTTCTTGTGGGCCTCGCGCAGTGTATCGCAGCGAGCGTGGTCCTGTGTGTTCGTCCTACTCCACTGATCCATTTCGGCGGGGGTCAGTTTCTGGTAGGCTTCACACCGTGACATGGAGTGTCCGCTGCGGCAGTAAGTACACCAGGGGGGGGCCTATGGATCTTCTGTAGTGGTGCCGACTCGCGGTAGTCCGAGTAGCACCGTGACTCCCAGTGTCTGCTGTAGCAGTCAGGACACCAGGGGGGGGGGTCCAGGACTGGTTTGTGGTGACACCGCCTCGGCCTGATACATCACCGTGACGGGCCCACTTTGGTTTCCTGGCGGACGCTTGTTGCTGTCGTGCAGGACCTCCAGGTGGGCGCCGTCGCACTTGCTGCATCTTTTCTTTAGGCGGCACTCAGCTGCCATATGGCTGCGCGCGCAGCGGAAGCAGCGGCGGTTCTCTTTGATCCACTGACTCACCTCGTCAGCCTCTTGAAGGTGTCACATTGAGACAGCCAATGTTCATTTTCACAGTACTGACAGACAGCCTTCCACTTCTCCTTGACGTGGGTGTTGTGGCTCGTCTGCCGTGGCTCAACCTCAGCTTGGTGCATAACTGTCACGGACCGGCGGTTGTCATTGAACCTCCGCGGTCCATCTCTAGGGCTAGAGTCACTCCACACGAATGTGTCCAGTCGTAGACTGCTGACCTCCTTGGCGAGGAAATCAGCTAGGTCTAGGAGGGATGCTTCTGGGCCGTTGGGGTTGCGGTGGTCTCTCTGCCGCCGAAAACGCTCTTGACGGGCTGGAGGGAGCTTCTCCAGTATCCGCTCCACGTTAGAATTTGCATACAGTTCATGTCTCCCCTTCTCCTTTTGGGACCCCAGCATCCCCACGAGGGATTGTACCTTGATAGAGAGGTCATCCAGTGCTCTATTGTCTTTGGCTGGGGGGAGGCGGTCGATATCCCGTATTTCTTGGATCACGTAATCCCATATGCGTCCATAACGCTGGTCGAGGGCCACTAGAGCCGCGGAGTATGGGGTGCTTGAGTTGGAATATGCCAGCGCTATGTTATGCGCTCTGGGCACCTTGAGATGCTTGAGGAGGATGGCATATTTGTACGACTCGTCGGGGACGTCGGACATCATAGTCTCCAAACACATGCGTAATTCCGTGTACTGTGCTCTGTCCTCGCGCGTAAAGTCGGGGAACGTCGGTGTGCCAAGGTACGATGCCATGGATGGCTGGCACATTGGTGAGCGTAGGGGAAGAGGCCTCCTGGGCGAGTCTCCCCATACGTGTGATCGTGGGTTAGTACTTGGTGGGTACCAGAGGCCGGGTCCCCAGGTGCTGTTCCTCGGTGCTGACTGTACGTCAAACTCACCCGTGAGTTGGGTCGGGGGTTTGTAGTGCAGTGACTCGGGGCTGAAGTCGGGGCTGTACTGGGCCTCTTGGTCCAGAGTACGTTGCTGCTGGTGGGCTTGACATTCCTCCTCTTCCTCTTCTAGGTCCTGGAGTCTTCTAGTCAGTCTCTCGGCGACGTAGGCCGGTTGTTCCCGTTGGCTGGGTCTCGTATGGACCGGTCGGGGAGGGGGGTCGGAGACGTGGACAGGTTCCTCCTGTTGGCCGGGTCCCGGGTCGCTTTGTCGGGTAGGGGAAGGTGCCCTAGACCCTTGTCGTGATGATCTCCGGGAGCTCCGTGGGGAGAGAGGGGGTGTCGCCCTGGCAATCAATTGTTCTATCATCTGCGCCTGCAGCCGGTCGCGCTCTGCTTAGCGCTGGGCATTGGTGGCGTCGCGCTGTGCATTGGCGCGGTCTCGTTCGATGTTCTCTTCCGTCTGAAGGCGCCTCTCCTCCAGTCGTATGCGGTCGTCCTCACTCCTTTGTTGCGCCTGGAAGCGCTCTCGTTCGGTTGCAGAGTGTTCGCGCTCACTAAGGGCTTGCGCTTGGAGTTGCGCGTGAAGGCGCTCTCGTTCCGCTGCAGAGTGTTCGCACTCGCTTAATTGTTGCGCCTGGAGGCACTCTCGTTGTTCGCGCTCGCTCATCTGTTGAGCCTGGAGGCGCTCTCGTTCCATGGCAGAGTGTTCGCGCTCACTAAGGGCTTGCGCTTGGAGTTGCGCGTGGAGGCGCTCTCTTTCCGTGGCGGAGTGTTCGCGCTCACTAAGCGTCTTTGCTTCAGGGTATCTGCAGGTTTAGCCCAGTCAGATTTAAGGCTTTTTAAGACTTTTTAATGCCACTCAAAATTAAATTGAATACCAATTTCACAATAACAAAATGGCAAAAATCATGCAACGACACCAATTAGTTTAAGTTTAGGGACACGTTGGTCCAAAGATGTTTATTAAAAAATAACTTGGAAACTTAAAAATCTTGAACTTAAAGGAGTAACTGGATTGGATGAATTTCAACAAAGGGGTGACCAAACATAAATAGCAAATATAGCTATACAAAATATACCAGGGGCCAAGCAGCAAGTGCAACAGCCACATTTCCGTCAGAACACATACTACCATAGGACTGATACCTGTAAGAACACATGATTATCACCATAGGACTGATACCTGTCAGAACACATAACTATTACCACCCTCCCCAGGGTATCAAAAAAGTCAACCAACAAACTAGATTCTTGTGCCGGATCTCCTCTCTGGTAAACAAGAATACCCTGAAGACTCTAACAGGAGCACTCATTCAAGGGTACTACGACTATGCTTGCACCTCATGGTACCAAAGCACCTCAAAGGCCCTAAAAACAAGATTACAAACATCACAAAACAAACTGGTCAGACTACTGCTTAACCTCACTCCTAAAACCCACTTTACCCCTGCCCACATTCAAAACCGCTCTTAAAGAGCACCTACGGGAGGCTGCAATTAGAAACTGGGCACCGTAAATGTCCAACACCCCCCCCCCCCCCCCCCCCCCCCTAATGTACAGTCTCCTCCCCATCATATGTATATATTTTCTGTTAGGATCTCTGGGTAACAGTACTGTATATTTGCATATGTCACAAATGTAACAGTACAGTTACTATGAATTGAAAATGGGGGACCCTGATGTAAACAAGACGAAAGTCTCTCTGGTCTGCATCCCCTTAACAATTGTGTGTATTGATCTGTTATCTGTTAATAAAGTTTTTCATTTATTCATCCAGTCGTTTTGTTTTTGTGGTTTGGTTGAATGAATGAAAACTTTGTTTAACAGATTGCAGAATGGGTACAATACAGTACGGCTCAATACACACAATTGTTAAGATGATGCAGACCAGAGAAAGACTTTAGTCTTGTTTACATCAGGGTCCCCCATTTTCAATTCATAGTGACATTTATGACACTCAACATACATGACATTTATGGCATAGGGACATACAGGTATATAGTACTGTTACATTTGTGACATATAAGATATGCAAATATACAGTACTGTTACCCATAGATCCTAACATACATATGATGGGAGGATACTGTACATTAGGAGGGGGTGGGTGGGAGGAAAAAATACATAGTGGGTGACTCTCATCGAACATAAACACAAACGTGTCCTTGTTTACATCCGTGAATAGATTATTTTCAAGTTAAGACCTCAGCTTCAAGTGTTGGCGTGGAGCCGCATGTTATCCAGACTTCTGTTGGTGCAGATGTTATAGTCCTACCTGAGATGGCGGGGCCGAAAATAAATTCGAAATAGTAGTTTGCAGGCGCCGTTTTTGCAGAGGTACGCTTAGCGCTGCTCAGCATGTGCGACTCGACTGCTCTTTTTTTGTTGTTGCAGCAGGCCTCGTAATGGTCTTTGACTGGGACCAACCATGGCGCAAACAGTGGATTGTCGAGCCAGTTCTCGTTAAATTGGCACTTTCCCATATTAACGAGTGCAAATGCTAAACTAAACGTAACGTTATCGCTTCCGCTTCGCCTTGCTAACGTTAGCTAGACTCCACTGAAATTGTTCCCGGCCAACATAAGGACCCGTGTTGGTTCCGCCCCATTCCGGTCTGCGTGATGCTACAACACGGTCAATAAAAACTCCCGACTTTATCTCCCGTTAACCGTACTTCCCCAGATTTCATAATAAAACATGACATGGCATTTTATCTTTCCTTTCTATGGCATTTTTAAGACCTCTGAAAATGGATTTAAGACATTTTAAGACAAACTAAGGCCTTAATTATTGATAAACCAATTTAAGACTTTTTAAGACTTTTTAAGGATCCGCGGACACCCTGTTGCTTGAAGCCGGTCGCGTTCACCCTGAAGTCGGTCTCTTTCGGTGGAGGCTGTCAGTGTGGCGATCAAGGCTTGCGCCAGTATCTGGTCCGCCTCGCTGGGGGATGACACTGACGGAGGTGATCGGGTGCTGACAGGGCTTGTTGGAGATCTGTTCTCCTGGCGCGCTCCGAGGTCTATCTCCTGGGCGCGGTTCTCTTCTCTTGGTTGTGTGTCGGGTTCTATCCCTGGAGCGCTTTCTTTATCCTGGAGCGCTCCGGGGTCTATCCCGGTGAAGCTGTCTGGAGGTATAGTCATGTCATGTCCCACCTGGTCCCCCCCGTGAGCTGAGTCAGTTTGGTCTGAACCCACTGGGGTCTCTACTGGCAGGGTCGCCAAGTCGATAGGATTGGACATGCTTTGACTATCCGCTTTATCCGTATTTAACGTCTGTTTAGATAAGCTAGGGGGTAGAACGAAAGCGAATTCCTCCAGATATGGAGGTGGCTGACGTTTGCGCTGCGGGCGTTCTAGCTTTGGGGAGCCGCTTGGGTGTTCACCACTGGCCATGGTTAATATTAATATTATATTAAATATTACACTGATACCATCCGGCTCGAAGGACCAATTGTAACTGAGGGGTTACAAAACCCTGACTGTATTAAAGATTGTGATATATTAAACCACTGCTAGTTATGTACTTTAATTACTGGCCAAACAGTACATCAAATATTGATGGTGAACACTCACAAGTACACGGCATTGACACAGAAATACTATTGGAGGGTAATTTATTATTATTAGGCAACGTTAGGTTACAGAATGAGAATTAGGGTCGCGCTTGTATGGCGAAGAATATACGTAAAGTCAGTCAAGAGCATAAGTCACTAAGAATAGCAGGAATCCTATGATGGGTCTAAGCTGACGCCACCTGTTGTATAGTAGCAATTATATAGGGCAAAGCTGGTACCAACTGGAGACAATGGGTTCCCTCCGGGGTGTAAGGCCGGGAGGGTAGAGGAATGTTCGGGTACTCCGTCTGAATCAACGAGGAATAAAGAGACTCCAGGTACAGGAGTCGGTGCTTGTACTCCCTTGATCAGCAGACAAAAGCAATAGTTGTAATCCAAGATGCTCGACAGCATTGACGACAGCTAGCCAGCCCCATCCACGAGGCAGGCCCGAGTGGTAATCCTCACGAGGTTAAATCCCAAACGATAGTGGAAATCAACGGTGCTCTTCTCCGGTAGTCACGTCCCAAAGCAATATAATCCAACCAGGAATGGTTCTGCAATCGCCGACGCCGATTCTCCTGTGCACTATACTTCACATTAAACTAGGTCGAACTTGACGTTACTTCACTAAACTCCGACACTTTTACTATTCTATTCGCACATGTTCTAAATGCTCTATTTAGACGCAAGGTTGCTCACTTCACTTGCACGTTGACTCGTGGTGAAGGTGGGTAAGGTACTGAATGAACGAAGCGCTGCTGCTTTAGATGAACTGAATGAACGAAGCACTTGAACTACTGCTGTTTACACCTGCGCCGTATTTATACTTAAGTGAATATCTAGTCCCAACCTCAGTCCTTGTCTCGTATTACTACGCTGACTCTGGGCATGTTCTGACATGCCTGCAGTTGTCTTTGAACTTGCCGTTGGGGGCTTGCGCGTTGGCACCTGGGGGCGCTGTCCAATAGGAGAGCGAATATTACTCTGGTCTGTACGCAGGTAAAGGGATATTCCGTGTATATATATAAATAATATACAAAGTATATCAAACGATACATATATATATTCAGTTTAATCTGGCCCTTCACAACACCTTGTGTGGTGTTCTCCTTTAACTCTTGTGTGGTGTTCTCCTTTAACTCTTGTGTGGTGTTCTCCTTTAACTCTTGTGTGGCAAATGTGTTCTTTTATATGTTCTTCACATAAAATGAGCCAGGGCCAATGAGCCTCACATTTAAATAATAATAATAATAATAATAATAATAATAATAATAATAATAATAATAATAATAATAATAATAATAATAATAATAATAATAATAATAATAATAATGAATGGGCGGCTGGGGGGCGCAGCGGACTAAGCGCTCGTCACCAATGCGAGAGACACTGGTATCGAATCCGTCTGTCAGCGTTGCCTCCGGCTTGGCCGGCCGTCATACTGGCTCGATTGGCAGAGTCAGCGGGAGGGAAGCCGGTGGGGTGGTGTTCTGGTCGTTTTAAACAGCAACTCCTACAGGTCGGTTAGGGCGCCTGCACAGCGAGGGAGGGAGATGGTGAGGGTAGTGTGACCTCCCACACGTTACACTTCACCAATGAGAGTCCTCGCTGCCAGGTGAAAAAAGGCTGCTGGCTGTCTCCTGTGTCTCGGAGGAAGCATCTGATAGAGTCTAGTCAGATAGACAGTGGAGCTTGGTTCTGGCTGCTGCTTCCCACGTGACGGCCCCTCCCTGACAGCCAGGGCGATGGGTGGGCGAGATGAGAGGTGCGATATATAGTCAAAACTACAACAAGAGGCCTCTGGAACGGAGTGCAGGGGGCGGTGAAGGGGAGCATCATGTGCGGAGCGAGAGGGGCTGTGATCAAGGAGGCCTGCCGTGAAGAAGACTGAGGGCTGCAGGGCAACAGAGAGCGCTGCCGTCACCCCCCCCCCCCCCCCCCCCGAGAGATAGGAGGAAGAGAGCGAGAGAGAGAGAGAAGAGCTATTTTCATCCCCGGCTCCTTTATCTCCACCGTCGTGTCACTTTTCTCACATGAGTCACTTATCAATTACAGGCCGTGGAGCTGAACTCTGGGCCAGAGCAGATGGGAAGCGTAGATGGCGGTGTACCAAGTGAGGAGCAAGTTGTTCGTCTTATTCACCTCCTCGACGTCTTTGTTTTCCCAAGATCTAATGCCTTTCATTGAGCCGATGACTAATTGTATTAAATCGTACCTTGGTACCGTGCAGCCGGAGAACTAACGGGCTTGCCGCGACTCTTGTGGTCCTTGGGCTACCTTATTATTACACACGCAAGGCCACAGCGGGCCAATGAATTCATAATCACTGTAAATATATATATATATATTTTAAATGGATTGACCGATATGTTTACCAATATTCCAATGTACAGTTTTGCTGTACCATTGACTCAGAATGGTCTGTTTTATTGAAATCGTCACAGCAGTATAGTTTGTTTATACTTCAGAAGTATGATATTTAAACACGGTCCCCAAAATGAATGGAAGCGAATGAGGAGCCTGGCACCTGGGAGGAATGGGGGTGTTGCAGCGTTGGGGATGTTTAAAAAATATAATTTAATGTATAATATAATATAATAATTTTGTGCTTCACCAAGAAATTTGGTCAGCAGCCGCCACTGGTACCTTGTGTATACTTTATACTTTACTTACTAATAGTATATATTCAGATTCTAAGTGTTTATTGTAACCATATGTATCATAATGTATAATATAAGTGATAGGGCATACAGACTCTCATCTGCACCTTTGATTACACTGCTGTAACGATTCGATTACGATTCTTTAGGCAACGATTCAATGCATCATGAAATCTCTTCATTTGACCACGATTCGATTCGATACATTTTCTATTCATTTTCTATCAGTTAATTCCCCAGAAAATGTTGAATACACAAATGTAAACAATACACACACAAAAAATTTAACTTTTTTTGTGTGTAATTTCGATACATTTAGATTATAATCGATTCTAACATATTCAAATCGATGCATCGAATCGAACACATTAGAATCGATGCATTTCGATTAATCGATGCATCGTTACACCCCTACTGTTTACTCACTGTTTATTTTTATCTTTAGTATAATTCTATTGCCTATATTTATGTCTTTCTACTTTTACCATGCCCATAACTGTACCCCCCCCCCCTGCTATGATGGCCTAATTTCCCCAAGGGGATCAATAAAGGAATGTCTTATTTCAAAACATGAAAACTACGGCAGTGAAAAACAGTCTGGTGATCATTGTCTGGCTTGTGATTCTGATTTCTGCCCGTTGTTCTGACTGTTTGGGTTCTTGAAGTAGCGTTTCTATAGCCAAGTTAACATTGAAGTTAACGTTACATCAGACTTGACCAATATGGCGGTGAAGTGTATTTATTAGGGCTGACCTAATTGAATAGTCGACTAATCGATCGAAAGGAGCCGTAGTCGACTGCCAACCTCTTAGTCGAATGCAATTTCGTGATTTGAAATGGTGGTTTTGTGAATGCGGGGGGGGGCTGTTGGTAAAATGGTTGTGTGTAGAAAAAACACGGCAGATTTGAGTCTAGAGATGGTTCAGGACGGTCGGTCGGTGGAGTATCGAATGGTTGAATTGTTGTCCAATATTGGATATCAGTGGACCAATTGCATGCTTTCGCAGAGGACAAGAAGCCTTCAGTCGACTTCTTCACACACACCCCCACAGCCCAAATGGAATGATCCCCCGAAAAAGAATTTATAAAAAAAAATTTAAATTGAATTTAACATTTTTATGTTGCTTTCCAGACTATTAGTGGACTATTGGCAAATTTCGGCCAATCAAAGACAACTATACAAATCCTTAGTCTGGGACAGGCCTAGTATTTACTGGAGAGTGAAGCAGGGGTGGAATAATAGCCAAAAATGGCCATGGATTCGTAATGCTTTGTTATGTTGTCAAATATACCTAGAGCGTGTAATTGGGGCCTGCTACACGATTTCTGGTAAAGAAATTATATACAAAATACATTTTCAGTTTCCAACATATAATAATAAAATGTAATATATGAATGGGGAAAGCGATGCAAAATTCCAGTGGCAGGTTTAAAGATGATGTACAGAATAATACTGTACCTATAATATCTCTCCCATGTAATCCTTACACGGGTTTTCATGCTTAATCCTCTGTCCATCACAGTAATGTAGGTCATTTCAGATCAAAACAAACAATTCAACCATTCGATACTCCACCGACCGACCGTCCTGAACCATCTCTAGACTCAAATCTGCTACCGACCGTCCTGAACCATCTCTAGACTCAAATCTGCTACCGACCGTCCTGAACCATCTCTAGACTCAAATCTGCTACCGACCGTCCTGAACCATCTCTAGACTCAAATCTGCTACCGACCGTCCTGAACCATCTCTAGACTCAAATCTGCTACCGACCGTCCTGAACCATCTCTAGACTCAAATCTGCTACCGACTGTCCTGAACCATCTCTAGACTCAAATCTGCTACCGACTGTCCTGAACCATCTCTAGACTCAAATCTGCTACTGACCGTCCTGAACCATCTCTAGACTCATATCTGCAGTGTTTTTTCTACACACAACCATTTCACCAACAGGGGGGGGGGGGTGCAAATTCCAAAAGCCTTAAAACTAAACAAAGCAATGCCCTGCGCTCATCCTGGAAATCTGTTTACGGGCGAACCTGCACACCCTGGGGCCGCTAATCCACCTCCACTGTAACGGCACCAACCAGGCGGGTCCAACCAGTTAGCCGAGAGGGTTGGGGGGGGGGGGGGGGGGGGGGGGGGGGCAGATGGAGGCAGCGGTCCGGTACACAGCTGTGGCTGCAACACTCCAGAACTCAGGAAGGACGTGCTCAATTAATCCGGGTTTAGGTCGAGGGGGGGCGAGAGATATACCGTCACGGGACGGGAGCAACGTAAGCTCCACGTCCCGTCGCTCCAGACGCAGCTGGATCCGTCCTCGGTGTGGTCAGGTGTGCTGTGGGAACGGAGGTCAGGTGTGCTGTGGGAACGGAGGTCAGGTGTGCTGTGGGAACGGAGGTCAGGTGTGTGCTGTGGGAACGGAGGTCAGGTGTGCTGTGGGAACGGAGGTCAGGTGTGTGCTGTGGGAACGGAGGTCAGGTGTGTGCTGTGGGAACGGAGGTCAGGTGTAAAGACAGGGCTGTCAATGAGCGTTGACATTTCGAAAAACTACATCTCCTAGAGATCTCCAGCTTTCTGCAAGCAAATGACTTCCTGATTATTATTTTTTTATTTCTCTTATTTCTCGGGATTATATACCATAAAACTGAATGTTATTGTTAGAGTTAGTGTGTCTACCTTCTGTGAACATTTAGCAACCATCCGTGTTGAAATCCGTTTCAAAATGGCGGACCTGTCGCAAGAATAAAAAGCTGACTGTACATACAGTAGAAACATAGGAAACTAAAGTGACGTCAGACTACACCTCCCTATAGGAAACTAAAGTGACGTCAGACTACGCCTCCCTATAGGAAACTAAAGTGACGTCAGACTATGCCTCCCTATAGGAAACTAAAGTGACGTCAGACTACACCTCCCTATAGGAAACTAAAGTGACGTCAGACTACACCTCCCTATAGGAAACTAAAGTGACGTCAGACTACACCTCCCTATAGGAAACTAAAGTGACGTCAGGCTACACCTCCCTATAGGAAACTAAAGTGACGTCAGACTACGCCTCCCTATAGGAAACTAAAGTGACGTCAGACTACGCCTCCCTATAGGAAACTAAAGTGACGTCAGACTATGCCTCCCTATATGAAACTAAAGTGACGTCAGACTACACCTCCCTATAGGAAACTAAAGTGACGTCAGACTACACCTCCCTATAGGAAACTAAAGTGACGTCAGACTACGCCTCCCTATAGGAAACTAAAGTGACGTCAGACTATGCCTCCCTATAGGAAACTAAAGTGACGTCAGACTACGCCTCCCTATAGGAAACTAAAGTGACGTCAGACTACACCTCCCTATAGGAAACTAAAGTGACATCAGACTACACCTCCCTATAGGAAACTAAAGTGACGTCAGACTACACCTCCCTATAGGAAACTAAAGTGATGTCAAACTACACCTCCCTATAGGAAACTAAAGTGACGTCAGACTACGCCTCCCTATAGGAAACTAAAGTGACGTCAGACTACACCTCCCTATAGGAAACTAAAGTGACGTCAGACTACACCTCCCTATAGGAAACTAAAGTGACGTCAGACTACACCTCCCTATAGGAAACTAAAGTGACGTCAGACTACACCTCCCTATAGGAAACTAAAGTGACGTCAGACTACACCTCCCTATAGGAAACTAAAGTGACGTCAGACTATGCCTCCCTATAGGAAAATAAAGTGACATGGGGCGGCTGGGTGGCGCAGCGGACATTGTGCTCGTCACCAACGCAAGATACACCGGGTTCAACTCCGGCTGTCTGCGTTGCCTCCGGCTTGGGCCAGCAGTCATACTAACTCAATTGGCAGAGTTAGCGGGTGGAAGTCGATGGGTGGTAATCTGGACGTTGTGGACAGCGACTCCTACAGGTCAGTTGGGGGACGCCTGCACAGCAGAGACAGGAAATGGCGGGGGTAGTGTGAGCCTCCCACACGTTACACCTCGCCAATGAGAGTCCGCGCTGGCAGGTGAAAAGATGCCTCCTCATGTATCGGAGGGGACACGTGATGCAAGGCTTCTATCCTCCCTACAACTGGCCAGTGGGGGGCATATGCGAGCAACGTTCAAGACCGGGGAGGGGAGAATTGGCACAGTGGAATTAGGATGGGAGAAAAATAGAAAAGAAAAAAAAAAGGAAACTAAAGTGACGTCAGACTACGCCTCCCTATAGGCCCTCTCTCTTTGTGTTGCTAATCCGTCTCATGTTCTCAGAGAGGCCAGGCCGCCTCCACAGACATGGGGGCAGAGACGAGAGCGTGCATGTATTATTATTATTATGGTCTGTTGTGTTTACCATAGAGCACACACACTTCATGCGAGACAAGAGGAGGGGGTCGTACAGCCGCAGTCTTCAGACGATCACACCCCTGTGGATTGGCTAATTACGACCTCAGCAGGGCAGGGCAGGGCGCGCACACACACATGCAGGCGGGCAGGCAGGCGTGTGAGGATTCACTCGCTAACCAGCTCCCATTACCTTATCCCACTGTTAAATTGGACCCGAGGCCAGACGATGTTGTCGTTGAAATGTTGAAATACTGTACACAGCAGGGTGAAGTTAAGTACATTATGTCAAAATAGCTCAGAGACTAAGTACTATGCCGTCAAGAGCGTTTTGAGAAAGAGCTGTGGAAAGGGCTGTCGCAGTAATGAGGCGACCGCCTTCCTGTCAAAACATCTCCAGTGTGTCACAGTTTGCAAAACGCTTCGTCTGCTCTACGACAACGACGACTCACCTGTGGCAGCAGAGGAGACTGTCGTCCAATCAGAGACCACTTCCCGTCTCGGACCCTGTAGCCACTCACCACTTTACCTGTGGGGGGGTGGGGGGGGGGGGGCGACAGGAAGTCATCACTGCACCTCTACAAATCACTTGGACAGGATAGGACCGGGTCCAGGCAAAAAGTCAAGACAGTAGAACAATTTAATCAACCTAATAGGATTGTTCTGTCATATTTTATGGGTCCTATGTCACCGAACTGATATATGTGACCGGGCCCGGCGGTAAGAGACTCATGTCTGGAAGTCAGGTTGCGAGAAGATCTATGAAATATTTTTTAATGTTTTCCATATTATCACAGTTTGAATGTTTAAGAACATATTTACTGTAACAGCTAACGGTTATAGTATCTCTAAATAGTAAAAATTCTTTGATTAAAAAGGGCAGTTTGTGACGCCTAGTACCCGACTGCCAAGGTGTCAAAAATGCAGCCAGACTTTAGATTGGATTTTCTCTGTTTTTCTCTGCTCTGAGACTTGAGGTTTAACTAGATTCAAATAAGCATAATATACTGCATCTTCTTCAAATATCTTCAGATTTAAATTGATGGCACATAATTCGAAAGCTTAACATTCTGTACGTCCATAATCTGAAGAATGACCCGAGGGAGACTTGTGCCACACGCTAGATTTGAACTCACCGAGGCGATGCGTGTGGGTCCTGAAGGCAAAGGGGTAAATGGGATAGGAGTCGTAGTCGCAGGCGATGTCTGCGTTTGTAACTGTGGAAGAAAAAGGGGGGCCGTTAGCAACCAGACTCATCATCAGAATTGTGAGGGAAATCACCCCGATCAATGGGTCTCATTCTCCAACGGACTTAAGACAAACATTTTGCTCTTAGGGCCATTTAATTTTGGGATTCCCCAACTGTCCCTAAGCTTGGATTCGGCCCCGACTAAGAGCAGGATTTAGGAGCAGTCTTAACTTGACAGACTGTTGTGCTCCGTGTTCTTAACACATTGGGTGCCACGCCCCTTCCGGGAAGTGCATAGGCTCATGCCACCCATTAACCCCATGTAATCGGTCACCTTGTTTGTAGAGCTAAACCTATATTTTATATTATAGCTATGGATCCAATATCATTGTCAATTGACAGTATGAACCTTCCGTTCAATATGCCATAAAGAAATATTTTTTACATCCATACGTTCCCGTTTTATACCGTGGTGAATATGAGTGTTATATCGGAATGATCTGGGATAATTCCTGTGAGGCTATTTATAAGGCGCAATGCTAATAACGTTAAATCCATTGGCGTTTCGTCCCTACACACGCTACAGTTAAAAATCCAAATGCATATGATCGGTATTATGTTCCATCATGAATGCGTGAAAGGGGGGGGGGGGGTCGTTTGTGATTAATTGATTGCCAATAACGGCATTCGTTATTACCACAACATACACTGAACTGGGGTATGGCTATGAAATCCTCGCACGATCAAGCTGAAATTGATGTCAAATTGCTCTTACCTTTGGACGGCTGGATTCCAAAAATAATTTTCCAATTATTTGATCGCCATCTGGTAGATCATAAGTCCATTTGGAAGACGCCATAACGCTATACAGCATAATGAATTCGGCGTCCCAAAAAGTATTCCATGCGATCTGGTGAAGCCCTCGCTTCAGGCTAACAGAAAAGTCCGCCCGGAGCGTTGTCAGTGTGACACCAGGTCTGCAATAGGGGTTACTGCATTCTCAAGACAGCGCCACTACCAGGATCTGGCCGGTACTGCACCTTCGGAGTCCCAATATGCCTTTTCCAGCCAAAATACAGCTCTGTGACATGAAATATGATATTAATATCGGAAAAAAAGAAAAAACGAAACAGAAACGAGAACCTTCGTTTCCGGCACTCAACCGCTGGGCCACATAAACGAGAATTCTCGTGAATGGCAACCAAAGGGTTAAGGGCTTTATTTGGGAGGAATCATAGTGATTCCTTCATGTCAACTCTACAGGCCTCCTTGGAATTAATTAATCATAATTTAAATAAATATGACAATGTGTTATATTTATTTAAACCTTATATTTACTGTTGTGTTAGTAGGGACGGTTGGGAAATCCCAAAATCGACCATAAGATGTCTTAAATGGCCCTAAGAGAAATGTTTTTGTCTTAAGTCCGTTGGAGAATGAGACCCATTGACTGTAGGTAGTCGAAGGTAGACCTGGTGAACAGCGGAGGCCCGGATGACCTGACCGGGCCACCAGCTGACGTGTCCAATCAGGTGTGGCTCTTTATAGGGAAGAGAGAGGGGAATTCTGGGTAGGCTTGGCTCAGGTTGGGATTGGAGGGTGGTTCTATGAGGGGGGAGGGGTTGTATTTAGGAGAGGGAGGAGGGGTGTGGGTTTCAGGTGAGGGGGACGAGGTAAGGAAGGGGGGTGAGTTAGGAGGTGACGATAGGTGGGTGGATGGGGGAAGGGTAGACAGAAACTAGTGTATTGGGGTCTGTGGGGGAGGGGGGAGATAGTTATTCCACAGCACAAAGAGAAGGCATTAGCACGTGCCAGATAGTCCACAGCACAAAGGGAAGGCATTAGCACGCGCCAGATAGAAGTATTTCACAAGCCGCGATTAGAAACGTTTTAAAATGCTGTACAAAGTAACGACACTGGAGTGAGAAAGAGCTCATCAAAAACACAGGATGCATGGGTGCCAGCACACACACACACACACACACACACACACACACACACAGGCACACACTGCCATTTGGGCTAAGCCCTCACTGATGTCTACAAAAGCGATTCTAAATGATAAAACTCTGGGGACTGAGATTGCCTTGCAAACTCTGCAAAAAAAAGCCATTCAGCGGGAAGAAAACAGCCCCTCGCTACACACTTACCACCTCCTGGCCTGGTGACAAAACAAATACATTTGTGCAAATAGGCCCTACACATGCTGGTGGGAAAATATGCAGGGGGTGGGGGTGAGGGGGGCTAGCTAGCAATCTCTAGTGATAAATTCCCTCATTCGCCGATCCCCCACTGGTTGTAATTACAAAAGAAATGTTCTTAGTGGAGCGAGTCGATGAGAAGGAGTGAATGGCCATGTGCCTACATGCTGCAATAGAGAAGAGAGAGAGGGTAAGGACAGGATACGCAGCTAGGCTGTGATGGGGGGGGGGGGGGAGGGCAGCACAACACATACTACATAAACATCCACACCTCTCTTCCCGGGGGCGATGATGGTGTCCACGGACATCAACAGATACATGCCGGCGATGAAGGGCTGTCTGTTTGGGAGAGAAAAACAACACCACCACCACCACAGACGGACGCATTAACAAGAGCACCGGTTCTAACAGAGAACACAACATACTGTATTGAGACTGACTGGCAGTTTGCGGAGCCTCTCTCCCCAGTTAATCGAGGCTTTATTTGAAACAACCCCGGGATATTATTTAATCTCTACAATAAGATTTTAAGATGAGAACTTCTGGATGGGAAGCGTCTGCACGTTACTCTCAGGTATTAGCCTGCAGACTGCGTATTTATGCTAATCCAACGTTCGTGAATAACATTGTGAGTGGGCACGGACGCAGCTCTGAACACTGCAGCCTGGCCGGGGGTTTAGGCGCCCTGCGGTCAAGTCAAACAGGCTGTCGGATCCCTGCACCCCATGCCCTGATTTAGGATTCCTGCACCCCCTGCCCTGATTTAGGATTCCTGCACCCCCTGCCCTGATTTAGGATCCCTGCACCCCCTGCCCTGATAGGATCCCTGCACCCCCTGCCCCGATTTAGGATTCCTGCACCCCCTGCCCTGATTTAGGATCCCTGCACCCCCTGCCCTGATTTAGGATTCATGCACCCCATGCCCTGATTTAGGATCCCTGCACCCCCTGCCCTGATTTAGGATCCCTGCACCCCCTGCCATGATTTAGGACCCCTGCACCCCATGCCCTGATTTAGGATTCCTGCACCCCATGCCCTGATTTAGGATTCATGCACCCCCTGCCCTGATTTAGGATTCCTGCACCCCCTGCCCTGATTTAGGATTCCTGCACCCCCTGCCCTGATTTAGGATTCCTGCACCCCCTGCCCTGTATCCTCCTTTCCTCTCTCCTCACCTGGTCATCCCTCCCCCTGTATCCTCCTTTCCTCTCTCCTCACCTGGTCATCCCTCCCCCTGTATCCTCCTTTCCTCTCTCCTCACCTGGTCATCCCTCCCCCTGTATCCTCCCTTCCTCTCTCCTCACCTGGTCATCCCTCCCTCTGTATCCTCCTTTCCTCTCTCCTCACCTGGTCATCCCTCCCCCTGTATCCTCCTTTCCTCTCTCCTCACCTGGTCATCCCTCCCCCTGTATCCTCCTTTCCTCTCTCCTCACCTGGTCATCGCTCCCTCTGTATCCTCCTTTCCTCTCTCCTCACCTGGTCATCCCTCCCCCTGTATCCTCCTTTCCTCTCTCCTCACCTGGTCATCCCTCCATCTGTATCCTCCTTTCCTCTCTCCTCACCTGGTCATCCCTCCCGCTGTATCCTCCTTCCCTCCCCCCTGTATCCTCCTTTCCTTTCCTCTCTCCTGTATCCTCTTTTCCTCTCTCCTCACTTGGTCATCCCTGGTCAAATATATATTTTATTTATATATATATTCGTATATTATTGTATATATTACTCATTGCCTTTATTCTTAAGCTCGATGCAGTCACGTAGGGTAACATGGTCGATGTAGTCCTTTAGAGTTAAGTATTACTCATGAGTTAAAATACCCCATTTTCACCACAGGAGGTGGATCCTTGGTCTCACAAGACAGCGAGTGTCAGATTGTAAGGCGCTGGTGAGTGGTTTGTGGTTCGCCCCCCCCCCCCCCGTTCACACACCTCTCGCCCCCCGTTCACACATCCCTCGCCCCCCCCGTTCACACACCTCTCGCCCCCCGTTCACACATCCCTCGCCGCCCCCGTTCACACACACACCCCTCGCCCCCCGTTCACACACCCCTCTCCCCCGTTCACACACCCCTACCCTCCGTTCACACACCCCTCTCCCCCGTTCACACACCCCTACCCTCCGTTCACACACCCCTCTCCCCCGTTCACACACACCTACCCTCCGTTCACACACCCCTACCCTCCGTTCACACACCCCTACCCTCCGTTCACACACCCCTACCCTCCGTTCACACACACACCCCTCACCCCCCCGTTCACACCCCTCGCCCCCCCCCGTTCACACTCCTCCCCCCCGTTCTTCACATACCCCTCGCCCCCCCCGTTCACACCTCTCGCCCCCACGTTCACACACCCCTCGCCCCCCCGTTCACACACCCCTCGCCCCCCCCGTTCACACACCCCTCGCCCCCCCCGTTCACACACCCCTCGCCCCCCCCGTTCACACACCCCTTGCTCCCCCCGTTCACACACCCCTTGCTCCCCCCGTTCACACACATAATTTCCCCTCCCTGCGAGTGTCTGGGACGACTGCGTGGTAGGGCTGACCTTCGGGAAAAACATTTGGAATTCGAAGCTTCGGGGGCCGAGATTCTATTTTAATTCGAAGCTTCGAGAGTAAAAAAATAAAAAATAAAAATAATTATAAATTTTTTTTTATGTTGTGGGACTTGTACAGCACTTTGTTCAACTTTGTCAGTGCTGTAAAGTTGAAACCTTTTTAAATCTTAGACAAACGACACACTTTGCTTTCATGAAATATTGTAAGCCGTCATTTGAGGCTTTATAAAAGAAGCACAATGAACACTAATCTGTCAGTGCAGAGTCCGACCTCATCTTAAATAACAAACAGCATTGCTTGTTGTAATTAACACAACGACGAGAATTCTCGTTATTTCATGCCAACCGTTCAGTGCCAAGGACGAGAAATCTCGCTATTAATCGTAAAAAAAATTATTAGCAATTTCCATTCATTTTTCATCAATCTAGCCTCACGTTACCACTGGGACTCTCTCTGAGCTCGAATAGGACTGAATGGAAATGCATGGGGAAAAGAAAATCCGGAATCCACATTTTACTTCTCAGGCATGTAATCCGAGCCGATTGCAGTCTTTGTGGTCCCTCAGAACAGCGTGGAATATGTGTTTCGAGCACCCAGCGTTGGATCAATAAACGCGATCGATATTTGGAATGGCGATCAGGAATTGGAATAATCTTTTTGGAGAACATCTGATCTGAGGTAAGGAATCTATTTTACCAGTAATCAGAGCTTTTTTCACAGATATATCAACGTGGGCCCTATATGTGTGTATGTGTGTGAGTGTGTGTGTGCTGATCAGGAAATAGATAATCGATTTTTCAGCCCGCTTCTCTAGTGTGCATAAGTACACATATACTATCGATAATCTAGCGTTTATTTGAAAACGATTCATAAATAGGCCGAAAAATTACAACGTTTTTTGTGTATTCCAGTAAAGGGCGATTCCTGTTTTTTTATTAAGAAAATTTCCAAAAACGAGCGTTTTTCAAAATGGTATAAAACAGAAATGTACCGATGAAAAAACAATCCGTTTCGACAATGTTGACTGCAAGCAAGTCATTGATAAGTGACGGGCGTATTAGACACATAGCCAAAATTTAAGATATAGTTTATGCGTTCGCAAATGTGCTTGCCCTCTCATTGAATAGAGCGCTGGCACTCAAGCGCTAAATCCTGCTGGCACTGAAAGTGTTAACAAAGAGAGGCAGAGTTGATTTTGCACAATTTTTTTTTAAAATATATATATATATATTTTTCTTTTTTTATATATTCGAAATTTGATTTTCATATTCGAATCCCATGCCCATCGAACGAAGCTTCGAAGTATTTAAGACAGCCCTACTGCGGGGAGGAGTGTTTTGTGGTTAACGGCAGCGAGATGAACACGGAGATGGAAGATGGCAGTGCCGGGGACTCGGTGTCGACATTCATCAGCTCCCCGCCGCCGTCCTCCATCACTCAGACGAGGGGGCGCCCCGTCGAGCGGCCAAGAGCCCTGGAACGTTTAACTCTGATCAACGACCCGCTGCAACAACAACGCCATCTCTCTCTCTCTCCCTCCCTCCCCGGGCACCTCACCACCGCCGCCGCCATGATTTATCAATTAATATTGATCAAACGCTTCCCGTGGGCTGTGAATATTCTCATTATGTATATTTTTCTCATTTGCCGCTTGGCGGACTCATCATCTTCAGCTGTCGTTTTGGAGGGTAAGTTGTGTTCCTGCTAGAAACCACACCGTTTGGAGGGTAAGTTGTGTTCCTGCTAGAAACCACACCGTTTGGAGGGTGAGTTGTGTTCCTGCTAGAAACCACACCTTGGATGGCTTTTCTTTTTGGGTGTTAGATATTCTTCTCCACTGAGTGCATACTTTGAGGAGGAGAAGCAGGTTTATTTAGTTTGGTTTGTGGGTAGAGAACCACACGGTAGCAGTGTGTACATCAATAAACGTGTAACGGTACGTGTATTCGTCCCGCGACTTCCGTACATCCAGCCAATACGAAGAATACGTCTCATACGACACTAGGTGAAACTAGGGTTGCACATTTTACAAATGTATGCTCAATATCTTTACTTTACGCTTACTTTGATCTTTAACGTTGACTATCAAGCTTGTATTGCCACATTTAGATGATGAATAAAATGTTGAAGCATGATGACAAGCCGACAGAACAAATTAACAACCACGCATGGTTGCGGGCTGTTTCTCCCCTTTAGGTGTCCCTGAAACAAAACCATGAATGAACGACATGTTTGTAACACAGCAGGGTCATTACAATACGCTGAAAATGTCCATCCTTTTCTTGTTTGCCTAATGTTAACCAATGGAAACACACACACCAACTTTCTTCTGCTACTTTCCCCTCACAGCTGATAATTTTTTTTAAATAAACGGCAAACATACTTTTGCTGATCTGAACTGGTCCTCTGAGCTCCTCTCCAGTCTAGCTGCTGTGGTGTTTACATCCAAGATATTGATAAATCCTCTGCCATTGTTGTGTAACATGTCATCTCTTCTCTAGAGCCTTCTTTCTCTGCTTCGTGTGCAGTTAAATCTACTCTAGAAGTGAAACTGAAAGCATACACTGGGGGTGGTAGGCAATTAATTTACTCAAGTGGATTCCTGAACACAGAATGACACCGGTATCACTGACTACCGCAGCAAGCCTAGGTGGAACTAAGTATAACTTAATAAAAAATAATTATATTTAATAATTATTATAAATATATAATAATTATAAATATTTTTTTCCTGTGGTACCGAACTCGTACCGAACCGTGGCTTCTGTGTACCGTTACACCCCTAGTGATCACTAATCATTGTCGATCAAGGTGTGTTTTAATTGATTTGTTATCCTTGCTTGTGTCGCCGCTCGTCTTGTTGTCTTGAGCACATCTCTGTATGTAAACTCAACTTACGTGTAAATGAAGGAAACCTCAGTTGCCTTTAGAGTATAAATAAAGGTTTATACCTTGAAATTAAACATGTCATGTGGAATGTGCAATTTTTAACACTGTGCAATAGTGCTCATTTACCTTCATTCATTGATCTATTTTACTGCCGCTAGCTTTTTAAAATTGTAAATGTTTTAACCTTTTAACTCAAGTACTGATTTTATTGTTTTACTCATTTGATTCTTTTATTGTGCGTCCATTTATGTCTATTTTAACGTTCGTCGGCTGTAATGTTGACTGATGAGAGCTATTGGATACCTGCATTTCTCCAAGGGGATCAATAAAGTATCTAACGATCTATATGTTGTTATGTCATATCATGCCGTCATATCACGTCATGCTGTTATATGTCATGTGAAGCTGTTATATGTCACGTCACGACATGCTGTTATATATCACGTCACAACATGCTGTTATATGTCATGTCACGACATGCTGTTATATGTCACGTCACGACATGCTGTTATATGTCACGTCACGACATGCTGTTATATATCACGTCACGACATGCTGTTATATGTCATGTCACGTCATGCTGTTATATGTCATGTCACGTCATGCTGTTATATGTCATGTCACGTCATGCTGTTATATGTCATGTCACGACATGCTGTTATATATCACGTCACGACATGCTGTTATATGTCATGTCACGTCATGCTGTTATACGTCATGTCACGACATGCTGTTATATGTCACGACATGCTGTTATATGTCATGTCACGTCATGCTGTTATATGTCATGTCACGTCATGCTGTTATATGTCATGTCACGTCATGCTGTTATATGTCATGTCACGTCATGCTGTTATACGTCATGTCACGACATGCTGTTATATGTCACGTCACGACATGCTGTTATACGTCATGTCACGACATGCTGTTATATGTCACGTCACGACATGCTGTTATATGTCACGACATGCTGTTATATGTCACATCACGACATGCTGTTATATGTCATGTCACGACATGCTGTTATATGTCACGTCACGACATGCTGTTATATGTCACGTCACGACATGCTGTTATATGTCACGTCACGACATGCTGTTATATATCACGTCACGACATGCTGTTATATGTCATGTCACGTCATGCTGTTATATGTCATGTCACGTCATGCTGTTATATGTCATGTCACGTCATGCTGTTATATGTCATGTCACGACATGCTGTTATATATCACGTCACGACATGCTGTTATATGTCATGTCACGTCATGCTGTTATACGTCATGTCACGACATGCTGTTATATGTCACGACATGCTGTTATATGTCACGTCACGACATGCTGTTATATGTCATGTGACGTCATGCTGTTATATGTCATGTCACGTCATGCTGTTATATGTCATGTCACGACATGCTGTTATACGTCATGTCACGACATGCTGTTATATGTCACGACATGTTATTATATGTCATGCTGTTATATGTCATGTCACGACATGCTGTTATACGTCATGTCACGACATGCTGTTATATGCCACGACATGTTGTTATATGTCATGCTGTTATATGTCACAACATGCTGTTATGTGGCACGTCATGTGAAGCATGAGATACTTACGGTTTGGAAGTCATTCTCAAGGTGAGTCCTGAGCAGTCTTTATGGTGGTCTGTGGAACAAACAGATTCCTTATTAGCCACCAGCATCATTCACAATGAGTCCATCACCATCATCAACAACAACAACAACAAAGCTGCTTCAGGAAGGCCTTCAGGTTCCCTGCTCAGTTTCATCTGCAGGTGTTTCACCACGGTGACTGAAAAGCAAGCTAATGCATTATTCAATTACAGCCCCGTCTCGCAGCCCACCGGGGAACACGCCATTACAGGAGGTCTCTCCTCCCCCCTGGAGGAACCACGTTTATTATTCTGAAATAAAACACCTGCTTTCTACAGTACCGTCTTTAACATCGCTGTGGTCGCTTCCACTCAAGGAAAAGCAATTACCTTACACATCCCGCTGCACAATTTCACATTTAATCAGCGATTTCCGAACATCAAATTCATACAAACAAACGCATAATAGGGACAAAGGATTAAAAAACAAAAAAACATATGGGGGAAAAATATTAATACAGCCTTCGTCTCCCTGACGGTTTAGCTGAGCAGAAACACACCAAGGGTTGTGAGGAAACGCTATTGAAGATATGGCTAGAGAACGGCATGGTTCATATCCTAGACATCTCCTGGGTCACCTATTAAAATAACACAGGGCCTGAATTCTAAAAGGAACCAACTACACTAGAACTCCAGAACCCCTTAAAGCTTAAAGGTCTTTACTTCAGAGGGAAACCCGGCTCCGTGCTCCAATGTGGCGACATGACCTGCGGTTTCAAGTGGTTTGTTGCCGAGGGTCACTGTGTGTGTGTGTGTGTGTGTGTGTGTGTGTGTGTGTGTGTGTGACAGCGGTAGTCAATAGGAAGAGGTTTCTTCTGTCCACAAGGTCACTGTCCACGTTCTTCTGAGGTCAGGAGGGAAAGACAAAAGGCTGCCGTTCCCCATCGACAGCAAAACCACCTGTTAGCTTGTACAGCGAAGAGCCGTCCATTCTTGTGAGGAGACACGTGAGGAGACTCATTTCTGTTCCAAGTCCAAAGTCTTTAGCTTCTACATTTCAAAAGGAACTTTCACAGTGAAGAAAGTGAAAACGGGGCGGCTGGGTGGCGCAGCGGACATTGCGCTCGTCACCAACGCACCGCACCGCAACGCACCAAACGTATCGAATCCGGCTGTCGGCGTTGCCTCCGGCTTGGGCCGGTCGTCGTACTAACTCAATTGGCAGAGTTAGCGGGTGGGAAGTCAAAGGGTGGTAATCTGGACGTTGTAAACAGCGACTCCTACAGGTCGGTTGGGGCGCCTGCACAGCAGAGACAGGAAAATAGCGGGGGTAGTGTGAGCCTCCTACACGTTACTCCTCGCCAAATGAGAGTCCGCGCTGGCAGGTGAAAAGATGCGACTGGCTGCCTACACATGTATCGGAGGGGACATGCGATGGGCTTCTATCCTCCCTACAACCGGCCAGTGGGGGGCACATGCGAGCAACGTTCAAGACAGGGGAGGGGAGAATTGGCACGGCTAAATTGGGATGGGAGAAAAATAGAAAAAGAGGAGAAAAAAGTGGATAAAAAGAAAGTGAAAACGGGTACTAGATTCATGTCAACAGAAACCAAGTGTATCATAAAACTGCGCCAACAAATCGGCACCTACTACTTTTGGAATCTATTTTCAAAAGAAAAAGTGATCCATCTGCAGCAGCTTTTCTGCCGCCTGGGCACAGGATTAGAAACCGAGGCAGCACTTAAAAGAGAAGCTTCTCTCATAATTTATTGAACAATTGAATGCGACGGGATAAGAGCTGGAAGCTCCACAAACAGAATCAATAAGCATGTTTGAGGTACGTGCGAAACCTGCCGTAATAAAGAACAAACAATGAAGGCATAGCCTTGGAATCCGTCCTCCAGAATATATCCTGTGTCGAGTTGTGGAAATAGTGTTCGACGTCTAACTCGATGAAATACTAGCATTATTTACTTGACATGATCTACCCCTGTTGTATAGACAGGTTTGTTGTTTTGTAAACACAATGTGCTTGAGACAATCAATACTCTGATGCTGAATCACGTGACTGAGTTGCTCTACGGAGAAACCATGGCACTCCCCTGACTAACAGTATAATGGAGCTCTATGGAGAAACCATGACACTCCCCTGACTAAAAGTATAATGGAGCTCTATGGAGAAACCATGGCACTCCCCTGACTAAAGGTATAATGGAGCTATATGGAGAAACCATGGCACTCCCCTGACTAAAAGTATAATGGAGCTCTATGGAGAAACCATGACACTGCCCTGACTAAAAGTATAATGGAGCTCTATGGAGAAACCATGACACTCCCCTGACTAAAAGTATAATGGAGCTCTATGGAGAAACCATGACACTCCCCTGACTAAAAGTATAATGGAGCTCTATGGGGAAACCATGACACTTCCCTGACAAAGTATAATAGAGTCTATGGAGAAACCATGACACTCCCCTGACTAAAAGTATAATGGAGCTCTATGGAGAAACCATGACACTCCCCTGCCTAAAAGTATAATGGAGCTCTATGGAGAAACCATGACACTCCCCTGCCTAAAAGTATAATGGAGCTCTATGGATAAACCATGACACTCCTCTGACTAAAAGTATAATGGAGCTCTATGGAGAAACCATGACACTCCCCTGACTAAAGGTATAATGGAGCTCTATGGAGAAACCATGACACTCCCCTGACTAAAGATATAATGGAGCTATATGGAGAAACCATGACACTCCCCTATCGAAAAGTATAATGGAGCTCTATGGAGAAACCATGACACTCCCCTGACTAAAGGTATAATGGAGCTCTATGGAGAAACCATGACACTCCCCTGACTAAAGGTATAATGGAGCTATATGGAGAAACCATGACACTCTCCTATCTAAAAGTATAATGGAGCTCTATGGAGAAACCATGACACTCCCCTGACTAAAAGTATAATGGAGCTCTATGGAGAAACCATGACACTTCCCTGACTAAAGGTATAATGGAGCTCTATGGAGAAACCATGACACTCCCCTGACTAAAAGTATAATGGAGCTCTATGGAGAAACCATGACACTCCCCTGACTAAAAGTATAATGGAGCTCTATGGAGAAACCATGGCACTCCCCTATCTAAAAGTATAGTGGAGCTCTATGGAGAAACCATGACACTCCCCTGACTAAAGGTATAATGGAGCTCTATGGAGAAACCATGACACTCCCCTGACAAAAATCTGTTTAATTTAGCCAAGAGTCTTTCACCTTTTACATACAGTATCTCGCTTTGGCATGGATCGATTGTTTAGATTGCTAGCATGGCTAACAAATGCAAATATATTGCAGTCTGCCCCGTTGTTCTGACCAGGATTACGTTCCTTTTTGCCTCCTTGATGCGTGCGCACACAGAGTCTGACATGGACTCATCTATGGAGCATGCATTCAATTACTGTATAAAACGGGTAGCTCAAATCAAGCAATCCGATTAGTTCATAGCCATGGTATAATGAGTGTATATCCACAGCTATCCTAATTCCATTTACAAGTCAGTAGAACTCCGCGTCTGAGGAAAGAAATGTTATCCTCGTTAAATAGACAGTCTGGTCTGACACATGCCCAGTTAAAAAGGAGGAATCCTCTTGCTGCCAAGATGGGGGAAGCCCTCACGTCATGACACACATAATAGTGCCATAATGCCCATATATGGACCAAAAGACGTTCAAAATGTCCGTTAGCGTCATCTGAATCAGACGGACAAGCGATGATTTTATCCAGATTATTTGATTATTGCCACTTCCACAAGATTTATTAATTTAGCTACTAACTGGGGAGACAGATAAAGGAATATAGCAGAACGGTCGGTTATGATAGTTAAACCTCACGTTGAAGAGGGATTCCCAGTTAAACTGGGCGTCGACCCCGGTCCTGACGCAGCCGCTCAATCTCTGAAAACGTTGGAGAAAATGTCCAGTTCAAACGGTGTTCTCAAAACAACTTTAAGGGTCATTATACAACGGCATGCAAATTTCTCGATTCTGATTGGCCATTCACACGTCTTTATTGGCAACAATCCACGGTCCTGGGCTCAGGACCCGCCCACAACCGAATCACATAACCCTCCCCGGCTCACTCCGGGAGAAAACAAGATCGCGGACAACAAATGGTTATGTTGAAAGCACCATAACGACTAAATATGAAGTGATTCTGTCAAGGGGAATGTGTTAGTCCTTTAAACAATGTTGGATGATGTAATTGATGGGTCTTGAGGCAATCTAGAACAAAAGAAAAATCGCGGTTTGATTGATAGATTAATTGATTGATTTAAATTTCTACTTCCTTCTTTCTACTGACTGCAGCGTTCTCTCTCACACTGTCCGACGCTGGCGTACCCACAAACACACACACACACATACACACACACACACACACACACACACACACACGCACGCACACACACACACACACTGTGACACACACACACACACGCACACACACACACACACACACACTCCTGTCTGCAACAGCGGGGGAGTCAGACTGAGAGAGAAGCAGCGCTGTTTTAAGTGAGCATGGTCTATTGAATTGATTGATTGGTTGATTGCTAATTTTATTACTGTACCCCTGGTTTCCAACTGGTTAAGTTTAGGCTAAAAGAAATAAATAAAAAAATAGGGCGAAGAAAACGTTTTTTTCCTATCTTTATATAGAAGCATCTAAGAATGAAGTTCTATGGAAAGTAGGTCTGCATTCCCTTAACAATTGTGTGTATTGAGCCGTACTGTATTGTACCCATTCTGCATCTGGTAATAAAATTTTCAATCAATCATTCCAATAATACACAGTTGGATGTGTTAGTTGGTTGGATGCACTTCAAGCTGCTTCCACATGAGGCAACTTCTCTCAATCATTCCAATAATACACAGTTGGATGTGTTAGTTTGGTTGGATGCACTTCAAGCTGCTTCCACATGGAGGCAACTTGTCTTTTTTGTAGTTGTGGGAACTACTTTTTCTGGCGGATGGTTTTTTCAATAAATCTTCGATTAATGTGTGTTTATTGTATAGAAATAAGGTTGGATGAATCTGGCAGTTGTATAAAAGCTTTACACCACGTGCAGTCGTGGTTTGTGACCAATAAACCATGCCTAGGGGGGTCTAACGACCCTCGGCTGCGCCTCGGGCCTAACGACCACCCCTAGGCATGGTTTATTGGTCACAAACCACTCCTGCGTGTGATGTAATGCTTAAGGACAGCTCGACTTAGATACGACATGTCCAAGAAAATCACATCTCGTTCTTTTCCTGTTGTCTTCATATCAATCTTGTGACAGATACGATTTGTTATCTCATATTTGTTTACCTTTCTTGTCATATCTGTTATTAATTTGTCATCTTTTGTTGTCATGTCAAACTGTGTATTTATTGTAAGTCTGACCTCTCACTGTCTGGCCAGACGCTAGTGGACTCTGTGCCGCATGCTCAACGGGCTCTCCCACCACTCGTGGTTCAGTGCAGATTGCTCTGGCACGCGTCCATGCCGAGCTCCATTGTTTGTGCGTTGGGTCAGTGACACCGGACATTAGCATGCAGCGAGCGGACCGCCTCTCCCTTTAGAGGAGTCTGCTCCCGCTAAGTCCACTATTGTTCGGCTCTTCTGGCTTCGGTGGCAGAAGAAACAGAGACGTCCTCTCCAGTCAACGTCTTGAATACAATACTGCACTGCACAATCTGTAGACGCACAGTGTTGGACAGAGACCTCTCTCTCTCTCTCTCTCTCTCTCTGTCTCTCTCTCCCTCTGTATTGCTTTCTCTCTGTCCCTCTCTCTCTGTATCTCTCTCTCTCTCGTGTCTCACTGCCTGGGCAAATAAGTCTCTCTCTATCTATCTCTCTCTCTCTCTCTCTCTCTCATTCATTCAAGGAGCTTGAATGATGCCAAAGGAATGAACAGAGTAAAACAAAACAAAACTAACTCAACTATACACAAAGGTCAAATAAAAACTACTCCTCACTATCTACAATAACTAACCAAACATATGTCCAAAACATACAATGAGTGGCATCACTCCTGACCTAGTGTGTCTAGACAATACTATTACTAGGTGTAGCACCAAATGTATTGGGCCCCTTACCTGCTCCAATTACCAACACACACCCATACACTTTTACAGGGTTGGCTCACTAAGTCACATACAAACATTTAACCAACAGCAAAACCAGAGACAAAAATGGAAGAAACAGGAAGTGCCACATGGTTTTTAAAACAAGAGGAGGGCTTCTGATTGGTCAACTGGTGATTTGATTGATGGCTGGGATGACTGGCCTCCCTCATTTTCGTCTAATTGCTGTGGAGTGTATTGTGAGTTCATTGAATGCTGTCAGGGGTTGGTTAAAGAAAACAATAGCCGCCCTGATTAAAACCACTGCATGGTGAGAAACTGGACTACAAAATAAACAAAATGGTCAATAATCATAAATTATGGATTAATTATGGGAGCAAAATGCTGTCAAGCTATTACTGGTGCAAAAAAAAGAAAAAAAAAATGAATATGGTAATACTGTGGCCCCTTGTTGTATAAAATATTGATTTGTCATTTGATTTTCTGCCGTCATCAACAACCGGCTTAGGAGTGCAAGTGAGGTTAATAGCTTTTTTCCTCCGCTATCAACCCTTACCTTTAACCTCACCAGATGATCTGCTGTTATGCCTGAAGCTCTGGATGTATCACTGTCTTAGATCATCTCAGGTCAATTGTGGACTATTATGTAAAGATGTTGAGTAATCCTGGAGCTGGGGACTGAGGGTTCAATTCACTTTCAATATCAATCAAAGCTTTTGACACACAGGGCTCGGTATAGTCACTGTATTAAAGACGACACAGGCCTCTTGCTTGGTAGAGCCTTCGGCCCCGGCTACATTGATCCGTTGCGTGTCAGTCTGTCTACATCTTGATTATTCTCCAGTGAGGAGTGTCCTTCTGTTGGACAGGCCTCATTATGTGTCCATCTCCGCCGGATTTGTGTCCAAAATAAAAAAAATAACTAATAATAAGAAATCCTGCTTCCATCAGACTTGACAGTTGTATTACTTTATGACCCCTATTGGTTGTTCAAGGGGTCATCTAGGGTCATAAAGTAATAAAACTGTCAAGTCTGATGGAAGCAGGATTTCTTATGTCATCAATCCAAGGGTGATGTTTTTGATAATGGACTCAGGGTCTGGCATTCCACATGCTGTAATGCTACACACTGCCAACGCTGGTGCACATGGTACCACATGCTGTAATGCTACACACTGCCAACGCTGGTGCACATGGTACCACATGCTGTAATGCTACACACTGCCAACGCTGGTGCACATGGTACCACATGCTGTAATGCTACACACTGCCAACGCTGGTGCACATGGTACCACATGCTGTAATGCTACACACTGCCAACGCTGGTGCACATGGTACCACATGCTGTAATGCTACACACTGCCAACGCTGGTGCACATGGTACCACATGCTGTAATGCTACACACTGCCAACGCTGGTGCACATGGTACCACATGCTGTAATGCTACACACTGCCAACGCTGGTGCACATGGTACCACATGCTGTAATGCTACACACTGCCAACGCTGGTGCACATGGTACCACATGCTGTAATGCTACACACTGCCAACGCTGGTGCACATGGTACCACATGCTGTAATGCTACACACTGCCAACGCTGGTGCACATGGTACCACATGTGTGGAGAGTGACACGTGCCAGTGTAGGCTACGTCTACCGTTTGATTTGCACGGTGATCAATGTGTAGATTATTTTACAGTACAGTAATACTGTATGTATAGTCTACTGCGTATCGTAACATTGTATTTGTGGTGTTGTGCTTAACACATTCCCGGCCAGCCATTAGATGGGCCCCACTCTAGGAAGGCCACCTTTCCATTACAAACATTCACTGTGCGTCACGTTGTTTGTAGAGCTAAATCTATATTTTATATTATAGCTATGGATCCAATGTCATTGTAAATTGACAGTATGAACCTTCCGTTCAATATGCCATAAAGATTTTTTTTTTCATCAATACGTTCCCGTTTTATACCGTGGTGAATATGAGTGTTATATCTGCAATTCCTATAATTCCTGCAAAGCTATTTATAAGGCGCTAAGCTAATAACGATAAATCGATATGGCGTTTTGTCCCTACACAAGCTAGAGTTAAAAATCCAAATGCATATGATCGGTATTATGTTTTCATGAATGCATGAAGGGGGGGGGGGGGGGGTCGTTTCTGATTATTGATTACCAATAACGGCATTTGTTATTACCACATCATACGCTGACCGAGTGGATGGCTATGAAATCCTTGCACGATCAAGCTGAAATTGACATCAAATTCCTCTTACCTGTGGCCGGTTGGATTCCAAAAATAATTTTCCAGTTATTTGATCGGCATCTGCTAGATCATGTCCATTGGCTGATGCCATATTCCTTTACTGCATAATGAATTCGGCGTCCCAAAAAGTATTCCATGCGATCTGGTGAAGCCCTCGCTTCAGGCTAACAGAAAAGTCCGCCCGGAGAGTTGTCAGTGTGACACCAGGTCTGCAATAGGGGTTACTGCATTCTCGAGACAGCGCCAATACCAGGATCTGGCCGGTACTGCACTTTCAGAGTCCCAATATGCCTTTTCCAGCCAAAATACAGCTCTGTGACATTGAATAGGATATTAAAATCAAATAAAAGAAAAAACGAGTTAAAAACGTATATATACGTGATTGGCCGTCAAGCGCTGGCTCCCAATCACGTATACATACGTGATTGGCCGGGAATGTGTTAAGGTCCTGTTGTCACTGTACCATGTGTGTCTGTCAAACAGGAGGGGTGGGGGAAATACAGTGACACCAAAAATAACAATTTGACAATCCCATTTTACTGCAATAGAAATGATTGGAATGAGGTGAACAGACTGAAAATGTTATCTTATTAGATAAAACAGATGATAAATCTTGATATATCTATATGTATTTTTTTTAATTTTATTAAATGGTAAATGGTGCATTTATATAGCAGCTTTCATCCAAAGCGCTTTACTTTACACACACATTCACACACTGATGGCGGAGGCAACCATGCAAGGTGCCAACCTGCTCATCGGGAGCAATTAGGGGCTTTAAGTGTCTTGCTCAAGGACACATCGACACGCTGCCCGGGAGGGGCAGGAATCGAACTGGGGGACAGTTGAAAAAAGGTAATAAATTGGAATTGTAGTGGAAAATTTACTATTATATCATAATTCATAATGACTATTAAGTTCTACGTTACTGTGACAAAATGGGGTTAGGTGAGGACGTTGTCCCCAAGGACATCTGTAGGACTGATTGTTGACAAACGTCTGTGGGGAGGGGGGGGGTTGTGTTTGTCTAAACTGAGCAAGATTCCACCGTCACAACAGGAAGATAACGGGCTAGCAGGTCGGGATATCATAACCTAGAATGTGGGAGTCAGGTCGCCTAGACCTATAGTCAAGGTTGAGGATGGGGGGGAGTGGAGAGAGAGAGAGAGAGAGAGAGAGAGAGAGAGAGAGAGAGAGAGAGAGAGAGCGTCTAGAGCGAGAGAGAGAGCGAGAGCGAGAGCGAGAGGGAGAGGGAGAGGGAGAGGGAGAGGGAGAGGGAGAGGGAGAGGGAGAGGGAGAGGGAGAGCGGGAGAGGGAGAGGGAGAGGGAGAGGGAGAGGGAGAGGGAGAGGGAGAGGGAGAGGGAGAGAGAGAGAGAGAGAGAGAGAGAGAGAGAGAGAGAGAGAGAGCGCACGCTTTGCGTAGTGGGTGCGTCAACAGTGTCGGCTGAAGACACACCAAGGTATTGTCCACATTGTTGTTGTTGGTGATTCTGGTGAAGCGCCAGGACTCTTCACTCCATTAGTGATTAAAATAGACGTGTGCGAAAGATTATTTTAGGAACACAAGTGAGTAAAGATTATATCCCTGACAGTTCAATGACCCAAACTAATGTTAGCTGCTCATGTTTTTGCCGTGGTATCGTTTTTAGAACCGGTATCGTGATACTCAGGCTGGTATCTGTATCAAAGTCTAAATTCTTGACTCTAGTATTGCGGGTCCTCTGGTGATTCCCAGCCCTCTATGGGCCGACTACATGCCGCTTTCCACTAGGGTTGGGTACCGTTCACATTTGAACCGGTACCCAGCGGTACCTTTTCCCGGTACTTTAGTGTCTAAACATTTAATCTACCTACCCCTCAGTTGTAAAAAATGTGTCCAAACTTCAATTTATTTATTATCATTATTATTTATTTAGACCAATTTGTTAATATATATATAATATTGCAGCGAGCATTGTCTGCATCTAGCTTTGTAAAGTGTAACCACACTTGCGACCGTTTCCGGCTTGCCATTGTTGCCCCGACTGCTTTGTTGTTGTTGAATCAAGTAGAGTCCTAGGTAAGCGTGTATTGTGTGTGTGAATGCTGACGCGAACCTGCGGCACACTTCATAGGTTTCGTTTTGCGGTAAACTAAACGTTGACATAATTCTTTTTTACAGTACCAAAATGTGGCACCGGTGGATCTCACGTGGATCGGTACTCTGTAGTACCACTGAAGCTCACCTCTGAACGCTGTGACGTCCCCGTAGTGGATCTGCAGCACGAAGTAGGAGATCTTCGAATTCCCTCCGACCTTAAAACCGACATCTGATATATGAGAGAGAGAGAGAGAGAGAGAGAGAGAGAGAGAGAGAGAGAGAGAGAGAGAGAGAGAGAGAGAGAGAGAGAGAGAGAGAGACAGACAAAAAAGGACCTAATTAGGAATGTGCAGGGCTCACCCAGATGCATTGATAGAGGGAAACTCATTGGAGAGCAATTACAATAACTCAGGCTCAAGGGATTACCAATCATGGATCTGCCTCCACCAAACTCTGGAGAGAGAGGAGAGATTGATAGAGAAGGGAGACAGTGAAATAGAGACGGAGAGGGAGACAGAGAGAAGGAGGGATGGATGGAAGGATGGATGGATAGAGAAACAGAGCGGGAAATGAATAAATGGAGGAGAGCGATTAAGATAAAGTAGATTGAATTGAGGGGAGACAGAGAGAGAGACAGAGAGCAGGAGAGAGAGCAGCAGGAGAGAGAGAGAGAGAGAGACAGAGAGAGCAGCAGGAGAGAGAGAGAGAGAGAGAGAGAGAGAGAGAGAGAGAGAGCCGAGCTAAATGGAAGAATGATGGAGACATAAATAGAAAGGCAGAACATGGGGGAGGAGGGGCATGAAAAAAAAAGCTACAGGGATGAGAGGAGAGAAGGATAGAGGAACAGAAAGAGAGATAGAGAGGAGAGAAGGATGGAGGAACAGAAAGAGAGATAGAGAGGAGAGAAGGATAGAGGAACAGAAAGAGAGATAGAGAAGAGAGAAGGATGGAGGAACAGAAAGAGAGATAGAGGCCCCACGACAGGGAGGAGAGAGGAGAGAAGGATGGAGGAACAGAAAGAGAGATAGAGAAGAGAGAAGGATAGAGGAACAGAAAGAGAGATAGAGAAGAGAGAAGGATAGAGGAACAGAAAGAGAGATAGAGGCCCCACGACAGGATGAGAGAGGAGAGAAGGATGGAGGAACAGAAAGAGAGATAGAGAAGAGAGAAGGATGGAGGAACAGAAAGAGCGATAGAGAGGCCCCACGACAGGGATGAGAGAAGGATAGAGGTACAAAAAGAGAGAGAGGAACGGCAGGATAGAGAGACTGAGGGAGAGAACACAGTGGGTCTTTAAGGAGAGCAGCGGTACCTCTGGGTAACTTGGTGGGCGGTGCGTTGCGGGCCCAGGCGTACATGATGGAGCCCTCGTCCTCACAGGTGCTCTGGCCGCTCCCGCAGTCCCTGGAGGACAGAGCGTACAGTATGGTCAATACAGGCTCCGCACTTACCCACGCTCGGCTGGAGAGCAAGGTATCGATAACCCGGGGAGAGATTTATCAGTGCTATCCATTTTCACAACGAGGGTAGTGAGAGAGAGAGAGAGAGAGAGAGAGAGAGAGAGAGAGAGAGAGAGAGAGAGAGAGAGACCTTCAGGTTTATTTAAAAACATTTGAATCAATAAAACAGGCTTCCTACATATTAGAGCCGATTAAATTCGGTGACATTTCCATGGCTATTCTGTGATAAATGGCGCAATTTCCGTGACAAATCATTTGTAAGTGTTCTATTCGCCCCACGGCTGAATAATGGGAGTCGTCGGTCGTTATGGGTGAACAGATTGCAGCATTTTAAAGTTCCTTCCTCAGCGCCGTCCTATCCGTGGAGGAAGAAGGCACATTGTGCCACAGCGGCCGAGCACAGTGGATGACCTAGTACAGTTTAAAATAGATTACACTGTATTTAGCAAATTCAGAGAGAGGGCATTTTGCAATCATCATACATAATGGGAAGTCACAGAATGAGACGATGCAAAAATTATTCCTACAACTGAAACTGTAAACGCTATTAACAAAAAGGGTCTAGACTTATTGTTCCGAGTTATGAAGAGGAGTGCAGTTTCGTCTAGCCCAATATCCGGTGTACAGATCCCCAGCGGAGGAGGACGTGACAATAGAGATGCGTTGCCACAGCAGCCTCTGCCTCTCGAACAGTGTGGTGGAACCGCACTCATCAATAATGTCGTAGACGGATCTTCATGATCGATAAAGGTTTAATAGTAAGAAACACACAGACAAGGTACATGTAGGTTAAATGAGCTTGGGCTAAGAGGAGTGCTCTCATCCCATCCCACTGTATTGCTATTTTTTATTTATTCTAATTAGTGTATATACTTGACCACATCTTGCACAGTTGTACAGCCCTGGCCTATTTTTATTTTTAATACTTATAATTATTATAATATATTCTATTGTGCTTATATCTAATTTAGCATATATCCCATTTTATTTTATTCCACCTCTTTATTTTAGAGTTGTACAGCCCTGGCCTATTTTTATTTCATATTTCATATTATATTATATTGTGCTTCCATCTTAGTTTAGTTCATATTTTATTTTACCTTTTTATTTTATTATCTGTACGTTATCGTCTGTCCGTTAATGTCGCACCGAAAACGACCACAGCTAATAGGGAGGTGTAGTCTGACATCACTTTAGTTTCCTGCGCGGTCCACCCATATAGGGATTCATCATTGGGAAAATGTATTATCGGCTATTGTAACAATTCTGCCTCATGAACATTGAAAAGCTTTCCATTTTTGCACAAAATGAGTTCCCTTCTATCACTAACATTATTGTTTAAGCATTTTTGGTTGAAATAAAATTCGGCGATTTTTCTTTACGATTAATTGCGAATATTTTCATGTTGAGCTATACATTGTGGATGAATACGCACAGAAAGGTACACCATGCAAATGTTCACGCTTTATTTGTTTTAAATGAGACGATTTAGAAATGGGCAATGGGGGAAATACGTTGCAATTTTGCGAGGTGGACCGGCCGGAAACAGCAATGACGTAACCACTACACCTCCCTATTCCTTGTATGTGAAAACTGCTTGGCAATGAAGACCTTTCTGATTCTGATGGCCTCTGGGAGACACTGAGAGGGAGAGAAGGAGACAGCTTAAAAAAAGAGATAGGCTCTCACCAAGGTGTGAGATTGAAGCTATTGTCTGGGGCAACCAAGGGGGATTCACCAATGCCAGCCATGTCAGATGCCATCATGTCTTCTTGAAAATGAATGAATTAATGCATATTTATCCACAAAGTGTACCTAGACCTTTAAATGTTATAAATTAAATGTTTAATATTTGAATGATTTAAGGAAGATCATGAACAAAATTGGATATGTATCATTTTCTACAACCTTTTCAGGGCCTGGAAGAAACCATTTTAGCAGAGATCGATGGGAGGCAGAACCCAGTCTTTCTCCGACCAGAACAAAAAATCAACGGAATCTGAAAACCAGAAACCACTTAACCTCCTCTTTGACGAGGTGACGAGGCTCTGGGGCCAGATCAGGGTTCAAGGGCAGGGTTTCTGGGGCAACAGTGCTGCTTGGGGAGAGAGACTTCAGGGTAAAGGCACAAAGCAGGGGCTGGGCAACAGGCTGACCTCTGCCAGTCCATCACGCCCCAGTTACTGATCTCTGCCAGTCCATCACACCTCAGTTACTGACCTCTGCCAGTCCAGTCCATCACACCTCAGTTACTGACCTCTGCCAGTCCATCACACCTCAGTTACTGACCTCTGCCAGTCCATCACACCTCAGTTACTGACCTCTGCCAGTCCATCACGCCTCAGTTACTGACCTCTGCCAGTCCATCACACCTCAGTTACTGACCTCTGCCAGTCCATCACACCTCAGTTACTGACCTCTGCCAGTCCATCACACCTCAGTTACTGACCTCTGCCAGTCCATCACACCTCAGTTACTGATCTCTGCCAGTCCATCACACATCAGTTACTGACCTCTGCCAGTCCATCACACATCAGTTACTGACCTCTGCCAGTCCATCACACATCAGTTACTGACCTCTGCCAGTCCATCACACATCAGTTACTGACCTCTGCCAGTCCATCACACATCAGTTACTGACCTCTGCCAGTCAATCACACCTCAGTTACTGACCTCTGCCAGTCCATCACACCTCAGTTACTGACCTCTGCCAGTCCATCACACATCAGTTACTGACCTCTGCCAGTCCATCACACCTCAGTTACTGACCTCTGCCAGTCCATCACACCTCAGTTACTGATCTCTGCCAGGCGCAGGGAAGATTCCTCCTCCTCCTACCGTGATGCCTGTGCATGAGCCGACATCGCCAGAATAAAATACTAAAAACACGTAGAGAAATATTTAAAAGCCTCAACAACCTCTCCGTGTACAGGTCATCAACGTAGCGGGGATCGATGAGGTGAAGGCAGAACAGACTTGAATGACCAATATGGTCTTGTATTCAACACCACAAGAAGTAGCTACAAAAGCAGAATACAAAACTCAAAGTCGTTCTCCGACCAGAACGAAGAACTGACTGAAACTGAACAACTAAAAACAGTTAACCGGGCCAAGAGAGCACACCTCTCCTTCGACGAGGAGCCCCCAGGTGTGGCCAGTTGATGAGCCAAGACTCCCATGCCTTCTCCAGCATCACCATAACCGCAGGAGGGAACCCTTAATATAGTAAAGTACAAAGTAAATGATGCCAAAGCATAACAACCACAACCCCCCCATTCGTTACACCCTGAAATACATTCATTGGTAGCCCCCGCACGCATCGGGGAGCCATATCATTCCCGGGAAACAATCATATCATAATACGGCGAGGCTAATAGTTCGCCCGTGACTCCCCATCAGCGGCAGCAGTTTAAGGTCATAGGTCAGCGTGCCATAGATTGCTTCTCCTAATAACTGTCTGGCAAGACATTACTTCCATTTGTTCCGACTGAACACGCCATACTGACTAGAACACGCCACAGGGAAGAAGAGTCTTCCTTGTCTTGCCGATTTCATGGTTTCCTGCACCTCCCCGGGTCACCACATGGTGGAGCCGTGCTGTCTGGACCCGTTTCAACACCCCAGGGTTTCCACAGACATGGCTAAAGAAAATTCAAGGACTTTTCCAAGCACTATTTTTCATTTTCAAGGATGTCACTCGAAGGTTACAATTCACTTTTAACCCTTTCACTGCCACGCGACAGAAGGTTAGCCCTTTACTATCACACAACCGACGACGATGCTCCATCATTAGCATCATTAGCTCTGGAGCTAATGATGGAGCATCGCCGTCGGTTGTGTGATATTAAAGTGCTAACCTTCTGTATTGTCACAGTGAAAGGGTTAACTGGCTGTCATGTGGCAGTGAAAGGGTTAAATGCTGTTTTTTTTTTTTAAATCAACTTCTTCGCCTGCTTGCCAGCTAGAGCATCACACACACAAAGAAGAAATAGAGGCAAAACGGCGTTACAGGGATAAAGTGAACAGGCTGACTCCAGAGCTATGTGGCAGGGCCTCAGAACGATGACAGACTACAAAGGCACCTCCCTCAAACTGAACAGTGACATCTCCTTAGCAAATGATCTCAATACCTTCTATGCAAGGTTTGAGGCTGTGAATAACAACACCAGCCTACAAACCACTGCAATGGAGGGGGGGGGGTGCTGCTGATGGAGATTCAGTGTTCAGGTTAACAGAACATGAGGTGAGGAGGACCTTTAAGAAAGTGAATATCAGGAAGGCAGCAGGACCGGACGCGTGAATACTTTCCCTAAGGGGGTTGCACTTCCGTGTTCGGTTTGCGTGGCCTGATTGGCCACTGACGTTTCTCTCAGCGCCCAATCGCGTTACTCCTAAAGAATGACTGATTGATTGATTGATTGAAAACTTTATTAACAGATTGCAGAATGGGTACAGTACAGTACAGCTCAATACATACAATTGTTAAGGGGATGCAGACCAGAGAAAGACTTTCGTCTTGTTTACATCAGGGTCCCCCATTTTCAATTCATCGTAACATATGTGACATACATGACATACCGATAGACAGTACTGCTACATCTATACATTTATGACATACCAGATTTGCAATTACAGTACTGTTTGTGATACAAAAAGAGTCCAGAAAGAAAAGAGTATATACATTAGACGTAGAAACTGTACATTGGATTGGGTAGGTGGGGGTGGGGGGGGACTGTACATTGGAGGTGGCTGGGTGGGTGGGGGGGGGGGGGGGGGGGGGGGTTGGGTAGGAGTGGGGGGGGGGGGTGGGTAGGAGGGGTGGGTGGGGGACACTGTACACCTGTACAAACAAACACTGTACATTGGATTATTGACAAGACCATACTTGGTAATTTACTGTACATTGGAGGGGGTTGTGTTCGGACATTTACAGGGGCCAGTTTCGAGTTGCAGTCTCCCTTAGGTGTTTTTTGAGAGTGTTTTTGAAAGTGGGTAGTGATTCACATTCCTTTACAGCTTTGGGTAGGGCGTTCCACATTGATGTGGCATAATTGCTAAACGTGTTTAGTCCCTTGTTTGAGCCGAATCTGGGTTTAACATGATTTGTGGAGCTCCCTCTGGTGTTGTGATCGTGGTATTCACTGACCTTTGGGAAGTATTTTGTCATGTACATGGGTACCTTGGTCGTGTAGTGTATCTTGTAGACCAGGCCCATTGCAAGTTGCTGTACTCTGTCGTCTACTCTAAGCCATCCTAGGTTGTCAAAGTGGGCAGGGGTGAGGTGGGTTCTAGGAGTAAGGTCAAGCAGTAGTCTGACCAGTTTGTTTTGAGATGTTTGTAATTTTGTTTTTAGCGCCTTTGAGGTGCTTTGGTACCATGAGGTGCAAGCATAGTCGTAGTACCCTTGAATGAGTGCTCCTGCTAGAGTCTTCAGGGTATTCTTGTTTACCAGTGAGGAGATCCGGTACAAGAATCGAGTTCGTTGGTTGACTTTTTTTATTACATGACATGATAGGAGTATAGCCATGCACAAGACTCCCATGGTCAATGCGGTTGTTGTGTTTGTTGATGATTGTCTGCTCTTTCATGTTCTACGCGTATATGTTTTTTAAATAAATGCCCAGTCACGTGCTTTGTCGCCACCTGTCAATCTGTTCTGTTATTAGCCTACACCAAGGTCCTTGATGGAAATAAGTTGATATAGACTTTATTCTGTCAACCTTGACAATGTGCTATTGATGTAGACTAATCAAAGTATTTTTAAATGCTTTATGTCTAATAAACTAGACTAAATATAGTCTATAGAACAGATTTCTACAGCAGATTTTTTACACATTGGTTCAAACATGATCACGGAAGGGCGACAACCCTAACATGTCATGTTGTGTCACAACAGAATGAGTAGGTGAGTGTTAGGCCTACAGAAAGTGTAATCTATTGATTCACTTGCGCCTAGTCAATTCGGTAGAAGAGTCTGGTGGGCGAGATTATGCATGACCAGCCTGTGATCTAAAAACTCCTGCCTGTGGCTGAATAATGAAGCCCAAAGTCGCGTCACGCGCAAGAGCATATTACCTACTTCTTATGCCGTGCTCAATATTAAAACTCACTGCTCGTCCACCCAACGTAAACAGAGCAGAGATAAGTAATAATGAAGTCGTGTTTGCAGAGATAAGCAATAATGAAGTCGTGTTTTGAACATTTGTTGTGTTGATGGAATCACGTTAATATAGAGAGATGAAAACAATACAATACGTTATTTCGATTGATATGAATAGCTAGTTACGTTAATATAGAGAGATGAAAACAATACGCTATTTATATTGATGTGATGTCGGACTTGGGCTGTGGAACTGAAGGACTTGGGCTGTGGAACTGAAGGACTTGGGCTGTGGAACTGAAGGACTTGGGCTGTGGAACTGAAGGACTTGGGCTGTGGAACTGAAAGCTAGGCGCGATTGTTAGGAGTAACGCGATTGGGCGCTGAGAGAAACGTCAGTGGCCAATCAGGCCGTGCAAACCGAACACGGAAGTACAACCCCCTTAGGGAAAGTATTCACGCGGACCGGACGGCATCCCCGGCCGCGTCCTAAAAGTATGTGCCGACCAACTGGCCCCGGTATTCACCGACATATTTAACCTGTCCTTAGAACAGGCTGTCATCCCCACCTGTCTGAAGAAGTCCACCATTATCCCTGTACCCAAAAAATCTACGCCCGCTTGCCTCAACGACTACCGCCCTGTAGCTCTCACCTCCATAGCCATGAAGTGCTTTGAGAAGCTAGTGAAGGGCTACATCTGTTCCTCCCTCCCCATCAACCTGGACCCCCTGCAATTTGCATATCGCCCCAACAGGTCCACGGAGGACGCCATAGCCCATGTGCTGCACACAGCAGCATCACACCTGGACAAGAGGCAGGGAAACTATGTGAGAATGCTGTTCATCGACTACAGCTCAGCATTCAATACCATAGTCCCCTCCAAACTCATAGCCAAGCTCAGGGACCTGAGCTTGAACTATGACCTCTGCCAGTGGGTCTTGGACTTCCTGACGGGTAGACCCCAGGTGGTGAGAGCAGGCAACTGCACCTCCTCATCCATCACGCTCAACATAGGGGCCCCCCAGGGCTGTGTTCTGAGTCCCCTCCTCTACTCCCTGTACACACATGACTGTGTGGCACAGCGGAACAACAACACAATCATCAAATTTGCTGATGACACAGTAGTGGTGGGCCTGATCTCTGCCAACAACGAGAGGGCCTACCTGGAAGAGGTAGAGAATCTGTCGCAGTGGTGTCAGGTAAGGCTGTCCCCGAACCCTGTTTTTAGGGTTCGAACGTTCGCCACGGTTTTTCCGAACGGACGTTCGAACGTTCGATTTTTTTTAATTAATTAATTGTATTATTATAGATTTTACGGGGGGCGGCATAGCCCCTTACGTGACTGCGTCCTGGCTTGCAGATCGCAGTCACGTAAGGGGCTAGGGGCGGCATTGCATAGTCTATCGGTGAAAAAAAATTGTTTACAGAGGTGGCTGTTCATGTAAACATGTAAACAAAGCACTCAGAAGAAAATAAAGGGAAAAGACAGCAGTCAAACATACCGATAATATCATATAACGCACTCACTTTTAGTTGGGTATGCCATACACTGCGGTCAAGTGAGCCGTCTTTCATTTTTGCGTGGTCAAACCAGCCGCTCCAGCCACTTCACCCAGGCGTTGCGCGATGTTTACTCCACAATGTTTTAGCTCCAGTTCTTTTGTTTCCAAGACATATCCCAGTAGTTCCCACTCGTTTGAAATCGTACTTCAGAGTTAGGTTGTTGCAAACGGTGGATATATTGGGCATGGTGCTTGAGCACTGCCAGAGCCGCACGGCTCTGAGCACTGCTATGTTGTGTGTAACCCGCTATACCGTCCCCACCTCCCGGGTCGCACCAAACGTTCCACCCAAAAGCGGATTAAATTTTTTTTGCGAACGTTCGAACCCATTAATTAAAGTCCGAATGCCAGCGTAACGAACGAACGTTCGAACGTTCGGGCTCAGCCTTAGGTCGCTTTCACACAGGGGCTGTTTGGTCCGGACTTTCGGACCAGAATTCGATAGTCCGGTTTTTCGGGTCTGTGTGAATGCGCGTCGAACTCGGTCCGCGGACCAAGCAGGCGAACTCTAGTCCGCCTGAAAACGTAGGTCTCGGTTCGGCTTCATCGAACCAAACGCGAACCAAATATAGGAAGTGATTATTATTACCACTGCTCGCAGCACTCACTGCAAAACAAGCACACTGCATCTAATCTCTCTATCTATCTATCTATATATGTCTGTGCATCTTGGGAAGAAGGAAGAAAAAACGCGGCTTATTATTATTACAGAGGCGCGCGGCTTATTATATTATTAAAACAGCTACTTGTGGGCACTCATAAAAACACCGTGGTCTACAAGTTGTTTAGCGAGAGGATGGTGGTAATGTGCTTCAATAGAACAATGGATCAATGCCATGTCAAAACTCGGCTCCGCTGATCTGGAGGGCTCCGCAGTACACACACAGACACACACACACGCGCGCGCGCACACACGGGATCGCAGCCACACACACATTTCCACTGTCCAATAGACAAGCGCCCTTTTCGACCGCGTGACATTGTTCAGAAGGTCTCGGTCCGCCTGACAGATATCTGTGTGAAAGCAGGCAAACCAAATGAAGAATGCAACAATGTTGCAACTTCACCCCCAGAACCGCACCGAGTCCACCAAAACTATATGTGAAAGCGACCTTAGTGTCAGGAGAACTGCCTCTCCCTGAACGTCAGCAAAACAAAAGAGATGATTGTGGACTTCAGGAGGTCAGGGACTACAGCCCCCTCAGCATCGACGGGGCACCGGTTGAGAGAGTGAACAGTTTCAAGTACCTCAGAGTCCACATATCAGAGGACTTGACATGGACCACACACATTGACAGTGTTGTGAAAAAGGCACGGCAACGCCTCTACTTCCTCAGGCGCCTAAGGAAGTTCCAAGTCAGTCAGAAGAGTCTCATGGCAAGCACAGAGAGACTCAGAAGAAGCTTCTATCCTCAGGCCATCAGGCTGCTCAACGAACAATAACACTATGTAACAACCATCAAATGCACTCACAGCACACACACCCACACACTCACTTTAAACAAATAACTCACTGCTGCACCCACTTTACCCACTTTAGAATACCTAAACACACTTTATATTTATTGGTAAAGAATTTGCACTACAACCCATACCTCATTACACCTTACTGTAAATTGTACCTAAATTGTATCTCATCCCATTTCTGTACTTTGTACTGTACAGTATATTGTATTGTATATATATTAGTGCTGTCAGGCGATTAAAAAAATGTATCTAATTAATGACAGGATTTGTAATTAATTAATCGCATTTTAATCGCATAACCATTTTATGCCTGATATTCTATATTCTATAATCATATTTCAAATTGCATGTGTCCGGATGGCAGAATTCAGTACTGTATCTAAAAAAACCTTCCGTTTAATCAGCTTCCATCTATTAATTTGCTTAGATTTTTCAGGTCTGGTCAATTTGAGCATGGTGTTATTCACAGTCAAAGATAAAAAAAAAATTATTGATATTCTCATTTGGTTCATTACAATTTACTCAATTTACTAGTAACAGACACAGTATTTCTGACACTGGGAATACATTCCCTGAGATCCATAGATGTCCCTAGAATCAGATACCAAGAACATGCAAATGGACCATATTTAAAAAAAAGTCTGTAAATGTGTATTCTTATGGAATGAATGAGATTAAAAAAGAAAAAAAAAAAGAAAAAAAATCTTTTTGTAATTAATTTGAGTTAATTTTCATAACGCGATAATTTGCTGTGTAATTAAGTAATCTAATTAACGCGATAAACTGACAGCCCTAATATATATATATATACTGAACACTTGTGTCTACGTACTTGACCTCTATTTTATACTTGCTATACTTATTTTATACTTATCTATTTTTGCCTATAGCACAGTCTCTGGAGCGTAACAGAAAGAAGCATTTTGTATAAAAGTATTCTGTACTTCTGTATGACGACTAATAAAGAAACTTGAAACTTGAAACATTATACCACGGCTACGAACCAATGGGATTGCTTGATTCAAGCTATAGTTCTATAGCGCGCTGGGGGACACGGAGCCACACCCCCTCCGTGGCTCAGGAGCCTCGCCCGGGTTCTCCTTTTGAATAACTGAAGAGGATTAAAGAGCTGAGATCAGAGCCGCCGCGGTTCTTCCGTGTCCGTGGTGTGAACGGAGGTGAAGCTTACGTACAGTAGCAGCTGTACACGTAGGTGATAACAGCCATGTTAGCGGAAGTCAATAAAAGGCTTCCCCGAGCGCTCCCCTCGCCCAGATTCACCGGGTCGATCCGTTTCACAAAAGCACAGATGCTCTTTAATATTCTGTGTACTCTGTGCAGAATCGAGGGCAAGCGTATGCAGTGGATACCAGTGGGGTGTTGAGGAGAGCCCTCCCCCCCCCTCTCTATAGCTCACTTGCTCAGCTCGGCGTGGGATATGCGACTCTCTCCGATTGGCCGCGGTGTGTGTGTGTGCGATGCTCTCCGATTGGCCGTCGCACGGCTCTGGCCTATATTCATGGCCCCCCCACTGATACTCCAGAGCCGCCTGTTTCTGATTCACCAAGAAGCTGCTTCACAGGCAGGGCCTGGATATCTCAACCGCTGTTCACACTCCTCGGAGACGGAGAGGGCGGGAGAGAGAGAGAGAGAGAGAGAGAGAGAGAGATAGAGAGAGAGAGAGAGAGAGAGAGAGAGAGAGAGACAGAGAGACAGACAGACAGAGACAGAGAGAGAGTAGGAAGAGACCGAGAGAGAGAGAGAGAGAGAATGGAACAGGATGGAGGGAGAGAGAAGTGGGGGGGGGGGGGGCGAGATGAGATGATTTGTTTAAGAAAAAAAGAAAACGGTATAAATGAATGGATTAAAGCCTAATTTTCATAATGGAGGAGAGGGAGAGAGAGAGTCTGCCTGGGAGGAAGGAACTGTACGATGACCCGCTTCTGAGTCGTTGATACTCCCATTAACCGCTTCCGATTGAGAATTCATTCCCATCCACACACACAGACAAAAAGTGTGCATTTTCACATTTCACACACAAGGATCATCTCTCGTCTGACTGCCCCCTTCATCACCAGCAGCGTGATGCTCACGGGGTACGCTGAGGCATCTATCTTGATATTGGTTTTATTGACATCCATTACCAGCCTGCAGAGGATGTTCTGAAGGAATAGGAAAGATAAATACACACACTGCCTAACTGAATGACCCCCAACAACCAACACCCTCCTCCCTCTCTCTCTCACACACACACACACACACACACGTCCCCGCAGGGGCTCCGAGGATCCCCGTTGTCGAGGTGGCAGCAGTTGCTATGGTAACAGGCAAGTTTATTAGCGAGTGTCGGAAGCAATAGGTCTCTTTCTCTTTCTCTCTCTCTCTCCCTCGCTCGCTCTCCCTCTGTGTACTCAAGGGAAACAATGGTCATCCTAAGGCATTAGCTGGTTGTGTAACACAGAGCGACTGCTGTAGAGGTGTGTGAGGTGTGGAGCCCGGCCCCGCTGACACCAGGGTGTCTCCCCGAGGGGTAGGATTCATTCAGACCCGCCGCTCGGTGGGGATCTCTCTTTTTTCTCCCAGAGCACCGTCGCGGACGTCGTTAAAACTTAATTCCCGCTCAGTATGGGTCCAGAGAGGGAATGGAGCGGGTCATGTCAGGATCTTTAACCACTTAGAACACATGATACAGAGGACTGGAAGCAACAGTGAAGATCAACTGGTGTGCCTTTTGCTCAAATGTAATTTTGCTCAAATGTAATAGATTAAAAAACAAATGTATTCAAGTATAAATGAAACCAGCCTATTGTAATACTTTTCCTAATCAAAGTTTATTGGCCAACATCGGTTTTACATTTTGCAGTCTCCTATTACATGACTATTCTGCTTTATTTGACTTGTAAAAGCTCAATTATTTCATATAAATATTAAGTAAATGGTCAATAGTGCATTCATATAGCAGCTTTTATCCAAAGCGCTTTACAATTTGTTCCTCACACTCACTACATTCACACACCAACGGCGGAGGCAACCATGCAAGGTGCCGACCTGCTCATCGGGAGCAATTAGGGGTTAAGTGTCTTGATCAAGGACACTTCGACAGGCTGCCTGAGAGGAGTGGGAATCGAACTGGGAACCTTCCGATTACCAGACGACCACTCTACCTCCTATTTTCTTGGTAGGCAAGTGAATTGTTCTTAGTAGACTAGTGACTTGTTCTTGGTAGCTAGTGACTTGTTCTTGGTAGCTAGTGACTTGTTCTTGGTAGCTAGTGACTTGTTCTTGGTAGCTAGTGACTTGTTCTTGGTAGCTAGTGACTTGTTCTTGGTAGACTAGTGACTTGTTCTTGGTAGCTAGTGACTTGTTCTTGGTAGCTAGTGACTTGTTCTTGGTAGACTAGTGACTTGTTCTTGGTAGACTAGTGACTTGTTCTTGGTAGACTAGTGACTTGTTCTTGGTAGATAGTGACTTGTTCTTGGTAGACTAGTGACTTGTTCTTGGTAGACTAGTGACTTGTTCTTGGTAGATAGTGACTTGTTCTTGGTAGCTAGTGACTTGTTCTTGGTAGCTAGTGACTTGTTCTTGGTAGCTAGTGACTTGTTCTTGGTAGCTAGTGACTTGTTCTTGGTAGACTAGTGACTTGTTCTTGGTAGACTAGTGACTTGTTCTTGGTAGACTAGTGACTTGTTCTTGGTAGATAGTGACTTGTTCTTGGTAGACTAGTGACTTGTTCTTGGTAGACTAGTGACTTGTTCTTGGTAGATAGTGACTTGTTCTTGGTAGCTAGTGACTTGTTCTTGGTAGACTAGTGACTTGTTCTTGGTAGCTAGTGACTTGTTCTTGGTAGCTAGTGACTTGTTCTTGGTAGCTAGTGACTTGTTCTTGGTAGACTAGTGACTTGTTCTTGGTAGACTAGTGACTTGTTCTTGGTAGACTAGTGACTTGTTCTTGGTAGATAGTGACTTGTTCTTGGTAGCTAGTGACTTGTTCTTAGTAGACTAGTGACTTGTTCTTGGTAGATAGTGACTTGTTATTGGTAGACTAGTGACTTGTTCTTGGTAGACTAGTGACTTGTTCTTGGTAGACTAGTGACTTGTTCTTGGTAGATAGTGACTTGTTCTTGGTAGACTAGTGACTTGTTCTTGGTAGATAGTGACTTGTTCTTGGTAGACTAGTGACTTGTTCTTGGTAGATAGTGACTTGTTCTTGGTAGACTAGTGACTTGTTCTTGGTAGACTAGTGACTTGTTCTTGGTAGACTAGTGACTTGTTCTTGGTAGACTAGTGACTTGTTCTTGGTAGACTAGTGACTTGTTCTTGGTAGCTAGTGACTTGTTCTTGGTAGCTAGTGACTTGTTCTTAGTAGACTAGTGACTTGTTCTTGGTAGATAGTGACTTGTTCTTAGTAGACTAGTGACTTGTTCTTGGTAGACTAGTGACTTGTTCTTGGTAGACTAGTGACTTGTTCTTAGTAGACTAGTGACTTGTTCTTGGTAGATAGTGACTTGTTCTTGGTAGACTAGTGACTTGTTCTTGGTAGCTAGTGACTTGTTCTTGGTAGACTAGTGACTTGTTCTTGGTAGACTAGTGACTTGTTCTTGGTAGCTAGTGACTTGTTCTTGGTAGCTAGTGACTTGTTCTTAGTAGACTAGTGACTTGTTCTTGGTAGATAGTGACTTGTTCTTAGTAGACTAGTGACTTGTTCTTGGTAGACTAGTGACTTGTTCTTGGTAGACTAGTGACTTGTTCTTAGTAGATAGTGACTTGTTCTTGGTAGACTAGTGACTTGTTCTTGGTAGACTAGTGACTTGTTCTTGGTAGCTAGTGACTTGTTCTTGGTAGCTAGTGACTTGTTCTTGGTAGCTAGTGACTTGTTCTTGGTAGACTAGTGACTTGTTCTTGGTAGACTAGTGACTTGTTCTTGGTAGACTAGTGACTTGTTCTTGGTAGATAGTGACTTGTTCTTGGTAGCTAGTGACTTGTTCTTAGTAGACTAGTGACTTGTTCTTGGTAGATAGTGACTTGTTATTGGTAGACTAGTGACTTGTTCTTGGTAGACTAGTGACTTGTTCTTGGTAGACTAGTGACTTGTTCTTGGTAGATAGTGACTTGTTCTTGGTAGACTAGTGACTTGTTCTTGGTAGATAGTGACTTGTTCTTGGTAGACTAGTGACTTGTTCTTGGTAGATAGTGACTTGTTCTTGGTAGACTAGTGACTTGTTCTTGGTAGACTAGTGACTTGTTCTTGGTAGACTAGTGACTTGTTCTTGGTAGACTAGTGACTTGTTCTTGGTAGACTAGTGACTTGTTCTTGGTAGCTAGTGACTTGTTCTTGGTAGCTAGTGACTTGTTCTTAGTAGACTAGTGACTTGTTCTTGGTAGATAGTGACTTGTTCTTAGTAGACTAGTGACTTGTTCTTGGTAGACTAGTGACTTGTTCTTGGTAGACTAGTGACTTGTTCTTAGTAGACTAGTGACTTGTTCTTGGTAGATAGTGACTTGTTCTTGGTAGACTAGTGACTTGTTCTTGGTAGCTAGTGACTTGTTCTTGGTAGACTAGTGACTTGTTCTTGGTAGACTAGTGACTTGTTCTTGGTAGCTAGTGACTTGTTCTTGGTAGCTAGTGACTTGTTCTTAGTAGACTAGTGACTTGTTCTTGGTAGATAGTGACTTGTTCTTAGTAGACTAGTGACTTGTTCTTGGTAGACTAGTGACTTGTTCTTGGTAGACTAGTGACTTGTTCTTGGTAGATAGTGACTTGTTCTTGGTAGACTAGTGACTTGTTCTTGGTAGCTAGTGACTTGTTCTTGGTAGACTAGTGACTTGTTCTTGGTAGACTAGTGACTTGTTCTTAGTAGACTAGTGACTTGTTCTTGGTAGATAGTGACTTGTTCTTGGTAGACTAGTGACTTGTTCTTGGTAGCTAGTGACTTGTTCTTGGTAGACTAGAGACTTGTTCTTAGTAGACTAGTGACTTGTTCTTGGTAGATAGTGACTTGTTCTTGGTAGATAGTGACTTGTTCTTGGTAGACTAGTGACTTGTTCTTAGTAGACTAGTGACTTGTTCTTGGTAGACTAGTGACTTGTTCTTAGTAGACTAGTGACTTGTTCTTGGTAGATAGTGACTTGTTCTTGGTAGACTAGTGACTTGTTCTTGGTAGACTAGTGACTTGTTCTTGGTAGCTAGTGACTTGTTCTTGGTAGACTAGTGACTTGTTCTTAGTAGACTAGTGACTTGTTCTTGGTAGACTAGTGACTTGTTCTTGGTAGCTAGTGACTTGTTCTTGGTAGACTAGTGACTTGTTCTTAGTAGACTAGTGACTTGTTCTTGGTAGACTAGTGACTTGTTCTTGGTAGACTAGTGACTTGTTCTTGGTAGACTAGTGACTTGTTCTTGGTAGACTAGTGACTTGTTCTTGGTAGCTAGTGACTTGTTCTTGGTAGCTAGTGACTTGTTCTTGGTAGATAGTGACTTGTTCTTGGTAGCTAGTGACTTGTTCTTGGTAGACTAGTGACTTGTTCTTGGTAGACTAGTGACTTGTTCTTAGTAGACTAGTGACTTGTTCTTGGTAGACTAGTGACTTGTTCTTGGTAGACTAGTGACTTGTTCTTGGTAGACTAGTGACTTGTTCTTGGTAGACTAGTGACTTGTTCTTGGTAGACTAGTGACTTGTTCTTAGTAGACTAGTGACTTGTTCTTGGTAGACTAGTGACTTGTTCTTGGTAGACTAGTGACTTGTTCTTGGTAGACTAGTGACTTGTTCTTAGTAGATAGTGACTTGTTCTTGGTAGACTAGTGACTTGTTCTTGGTAGACTAGTGACTTGTTCTTAGTAGATAGTGACTTGTTCTTGGTAGACTAGTGACTTGTTCTTGGTAGACTAGTGACTTGTTCTTGGTAGCTAGTGACTTGTTCTTGGTAGACTAGTGACTTGTTCTTGGTAGACTAGTGACTTGTTCTTGGTAGACTAGTGACTTGTTCTTGGTAGACTAGTGACTTGTTCTTGGTAGACTAGTGACTTGTTCTTGGTAGACTAGTGACTTGTTCTTGGTAGCTAGTGACTTGTTCTTGGTAGACTAGTGACTTGTTCTTGGTAGACTAGTGACTTGTTCTTGGTAGACTAGTGACTTGTTCTTGGTAGACTAGTGACTTGTTCTTGGTAGACTAGTGACTTGTTCTTGGTAGACTAGTGACTTGTTCTTGGTAGACTAGTGACTTGTTCTTGGTAGACTAGTGACTTGTTCTTGGTAGACTAGTGACTTGTTCTTGGTAGACTAGTGACTTGTTCTTGGTAGACTAGTGACTTGTTCTTGGTAGACTAGTGACTTGTTCTTGGTAGACTAGTGACTTGTTCTTGGTAGACTAGTGACTTGTTCTTAGTAGACTAGTGACTTGTTCTTGGTAGCTAGTGACTTGTTCTTGGTAGACTAGTGACTTGTTCTTGGTAGACTAGTGACTTGTTCTTGGTAGCTAGTGACTTGTTCTTGGTAGCTAGTGACTTGTTCTTGGTAGACTAGTGACTTGTTCTTGGTAGACTAGTGACTTGTTCTTGGTAGACTAGTGACTTGTTCTTAGTAGACTAGTGACTTGTTCTTGGTAGCTAGTGACTTGTTCTTGGTAGACTAGTGACTTGTTCTTGGTAGACTAGTGACTTGTTCTTGGTAGCTAGTGACTTGTTCTTAGTAGACTAGTGACTTGTTCTTGGTAGACTAGTGACTTGTTCTTGGTAGACTAGTGACTTGTTCTTGGTAGACTAGTGACTTGTTCTTGGTAGACTAGTGACTTGTTCTTGGTAGACTAGTGACTTGTTCTTGGTAGATAGTGACTTGTTCTTGGTAGACTAGTGACTTGTTCTTGGTAGATAGTGACTTGTTCTTAGTAGACTAGTGACTTATTCTTGGTAGATAGTGACTTGTTCTTGGTAGACTAGTGACTTGTTCTTGGTAGACTAGTGACTTGTTCTTGGTAGACTAGTGACTTGTTCTTGGTAGACTAGTGACTTGTTCTTGGTAGATAGTGACTTGTCTTAGTAGACTAGTGACTTGTTCTTGGTAGATAGTGACTTGTTCTTGGTAGACTAGTGACTTGTTCTTGGTAGATAGTGACTTGTTCTTAGTAGACTAGTGAATTGTTCTTGGTAGACTAGTGACTTGTTCTTGGTAGACTAGTGAATTGTTCTTGGTAGACTAGTGACTTGTTCTTGGTAGACTAGTGACTTGTTCTTGGTAGACTAGTGACTTGTTCTTGGTAGACTAGTGACTTGTTCTTGGTAGACTAGTGAATTGTTCTTGGTAGACTAGTGACTTGTTCTTGGTAGACTAGTGACTTGTTCTTGGTAGACTAGTGACTTGTTCTTGGTAGACTAGTGAATTGTTCTTGGTAGACTAGTGACTTGTTCTTGGTAGACTAGTGACTTGTTCTTGGTAGACTAGTGACTTGTTCTTGGTAGACTAGTGACTTGTTCTTGGTAGACTAGTGACTTGTTCTTGGTAGACTAGTGACTTGTTCTTGGTAGACTAGTGACTTGTTCTTAGTAGACTAGTGACTTGTTCTTGGTAGACTAGTGACTTGTTCTTGGTAGATAGTGACTTGTTCTTGGTAGACTAGTGACTTGTTCTTGGTAGACTAGTGACTTGTTCTTGGTAGACTAGTGACTTGTTCTTGGTAGACTAGTGACTTGTTCTTGGTAGACTAGTGACTTGTTCTTGGTAGACTAGTGACTTGTTCTTGGTAGACTAGTGACTTGTTCTTAGTAGACTAGTGACTTGTTCTTGGTAGACTAGTGACTTGTTCTTGGTAGACTAGTGACTTGTTCTTGGTAGCTAGTGACTTGTTCTTGGTAGACTAGTGACTTGTTCTTGGTAGACTAGTGACTTGTTCTTGGTAGACTAGTGACTTGTTCTTAGTAGACTAGTGACTTGTTCTTGGTAGACTAGTGACTTGTTCTTGGTAGACTAGTGACTTGTTCTTGGTAGACTAGTGACTTGTTCTTAGTAGACTAGTGACTTGTTCTTGGTAGACTAGTGACTTGTTCTTGGTAGACTAGTGACTTGTTCTTGGTAGCTAGTGACTTGTTCTTGGTAGACTAGTGACTTGTTCTTGGTAGACTAGTGACTTGTTCTTGGTAGACTAGTGACTTGTTCTTGGTAGACTAGTGACTTGTTCTTGGTAGACTAGTGACTTGTTCTTGGTAGACTAGTGACTTGTTCTTGGTAGCTAGTGACTTGTTCTTGGTAGCTAGTGACTTGTTCTTGGTAGACTAGTGACTTGTTCTTGGTAGATAGTGACTTGTTCTTGGTAGACTAGTGACTTGTTCTTGGTAGACTAGTGACTTGTTCTTGGTAGACTAGTGACTTGTTCTTGGTAGACTAGTGACTTGTTCTTGGTAGCTAGTGACTTGTTCTTGGTAGACTAGTGACTTGTTCTTGGTAGACTAGTGACTTGTTCTTGGTAGACTAGTGACTTGTTCTTGGTAGCTAGTGACTTGTTCTTGGTAGACTAGTGACTTGTTCTTGGTAGACTAGTGACTTGTTCTTGGTAGACTAGTGACTTGTTCTTGGTAGACTAGTGACTTGTTCTTGGTAGCTAGTGACTTGTTCTTGGTAGACTAGTGACTTGTTCTTGGTAGACTAGTGACTTGTTCTTGGTAGACTAGTGACTTGTTCTTAGTAGACTAGTGACTTGTTCTTGGTAGACTAGTGACTTGTTCTTGGTAGACTAGTGACTTGTTCTTGGTAGCTAGTGACTTGTTCTTGGTAGACTAGTGACTTGTTCTTGGTAGACTAGTGACTTGTTCTTGGTAGACTAGTGACTTGTTCTTAGTAGACTAGTGACTTGTTCTTGGTAGACTAGTGACTTGTTCTTGGTAGACTAGTGACTTGTTCTTAGTAGACTAGTGACTTGTTCTTGGTAGATAGTGACTTGTTCTTGGTAGCTAGTGACTTGTTCTTGGTAGACTAGTGACTTGTTCTTGGTAGACTAGTGACTTGTTCTTGGTAGACTAGTGACTTGTTCTTGGTAGACTAGTGACTTGTTCTTGGTAGACTAGTGACTTGTTCTTGGTAGACTAGTGACTTGTTCTTGGTAGACTAGTGACTTGTTCTTGGTAGATAGTGACTTGTTCTTGGTAGCTAGTGACTTGTTCTTGGTAGACTAGTGACTTGTTCTTGGTAGACTAGTGACTTGTTCTTGGTAGATAGTGACTTGTTCTTGGTAGACTAGTGACTTGTTCTTGGTAGACTAGTGACTTGTTCTTAGTAGACTAGTGACTTGTTCTTGGTAGACTAGTGACTTGTTCTTGGTAGACTAGTGACTTGTTCTTGGTAGACTAGTGACTTGTTCTTGGTAGCTAGTGACTTGTTCTTGGTAGCTAGTGACTTGTTCTTGGTAGACTAGTGACTTGTTCTTGGTAGACTAGTGACTTGTTCTTGGTAGACTAGTGACTTGTTCTTAGTAGACTAGTGACTTGTTCTTGGTAGACTAGTGACTTGTTCTTGGTAGACTAGTGACTTGTTCTTAGTAGACTAGTGACTTGTTCTTGGTAGACTAGTGACTTGTTCTTGGTAGACTAGTGACTTGTTCTTGGTAGACTAGTGACTTGTTCTTGGTAGATAGTGACTTGTTCTTAGTAGACTAGTGACTTGTTCTTGGTAGACTAGTGACTTGTTCTTGGTAGACTAGTGACTTGTTCTTAGTAGACTAGTGACTTGTTCTTGGTAGCTAGTGACTTGTTCTTGGTAGACTAGTGACTTGTTCTTGGTAGACTAGTGACTTGTTCTTGGTAGCTAGTGACTTGTTCTTGGTAGACTAGTGACTTGTTCTTGGTAGACTAGTGACTTGTTCTTGGTAGCTAGTGACTTGTTCTTAGTAGACTAGTGACTTGTTCTTGGTAGATAGTGACTTGTTCTTGGTAGACTAGTGACTTGTTCTTGGTAGACTAGTGACTTGTTCTTGGTAGACTAGTGACTTGTTCTTGGTAGACTAGTGACTTGTTCTTGGTAGACTAGTGACTTGTTCTTGGTAGCTAGTGACTTGTTCTTGGTAGACTAGTGACTTGTTCTTGGTAGCTAGTGACTTGTTCTTGGTAGACTAGTGACTTGTTCTTGGTAGACTAGTGACTTGTTCTTGGTAGACTAGTGACTTGTTCTTGGTAGACTAGTGACTTGTTCTTGGTAGACTAGTGACTTGTTCTTGGTAGCTAGTGACTTGTTCTTGGTAGACTAGTGACTTGTTCTTGGTAGACTAGTGACTTGTTCTTAGTAGACTAGTGACTTGTTCTTGGTAGACTAGTGACTTGTTCTTGGTAGACTAGTGACTTGTTCTTGGTAGACTAGTGACTTGTTCTTGGTAGCTAGTGACTTGTTCTTGGTAGCTAGTGACTTGTTCTTGGTAGACTAGTGACTTGTTCTTGGTAGACTAGTGACTTGTTCTTGGTAGACTAGTGACTTGTTCTTAGTAGACTAGTGACTTGTTCTTGGTAGACTAGTGACTTGTTCTTGGTAGACTAGTGACTTGTTCTTAGTAGACTAGTGACTTGTTCTTGGTAGACTAGTGACTTGTTCTTGGTAGACTAGTGACTTGTTCTTGGTAGACTAGTGACTTGTTCTTGGTAGATAGTGACTTGTTCTTAGTAGACTAGTGACTTGTTCTTGGTAGACTAGTGACTTGTTCTTGGTAGACTAGTGACTTGTTCTTAGTAGACTAGTGACTTGTTCTTGGTAGCTAGTGACTTGTTCTTGGTAGACTAGTGACTTGTTCTTGGTAGACTAGTGACTTGTTCTTGGTAGCTAGTGACTTGTTCTTGGTAGACTAGTGACTTGTTCTTGGTAGACTAGTGACTTGTTCTTGGTAGCTAGTGACTTGTTCTTAGTAGACTAGTGACTTGTTCTTGGTAGATAGTGACTTGTTCTTGGTAGACTAGTGACTTGTTCTTGGTAGACTAGTGACTTGTTCTTGGTAGACTAGTGACTTGTTCTTGGTAGACTAGTGACTTGTTCTTGGTAGACTAGTGACTTGTTCTTGGTAGCTAGTGACTTGTTCTTGGTAGACTAGTGACTTGTTCTTGGTAGCTAGTGACTTGTTCTTGGTAGACTAGTGACTTGTTCTTGGTAGACTAGTGACTTGTTCTTGGTAGACTAGTGACTTGTTCTTGGTAGACTAGTGACTTGTTCTTGGTAGACTAGTGACTTGTTCTTGGTAGCTAGTGACTTGTTCTTGGTAGACTAGTGACTTGTTCTTGGTAGACTAGTGACTTGTTCTTGGTAGACTAGTGACTTGTTCTTGGTAGACTAGTGACTTGTTCTTGGTAGACTAGTGACTTGTTCTTGGTAGCTAGTGACTTGTTCTTGGTAGACTAGTGACTTGTTCTTGGTAGCTAGTGACTTGTTCTTGGTAGACTAGTGACTTGTTCTTGGTAGCTAGTGACTTGTTCTTGGTAGACTAGTGACACAGTTGGGCTTTTTCTCTTCCCCACAGACAGTGGATGATCTCTGTGTGTGTTGTTGTGCGAGTGTGTTTGGATACCAGTAATTATAATCAATGGTAACAGATGGTCTGTGCATTTGTTAAATATTATAGGCTCTCTGTAAACAATTGAATTATCATTTCTAACCGTGTTTGATTACCACACTTTGTAAAAGTCAGTTTGTGCTGTAAATTATTATGTTCAGCATCAACCAAAGTTAGCCAACAGACTCCCCACAGAGAGAGACACAGGCACAGAGAGAGACAGGCAGCAGTGTTTGTTGTGCTTCAACACAACCGTGGCTGAAAGACAGCGCTCTGAAGTTTCTTCAGCCTTCGAGGACTAAAGTCTGAAGTATAGTCGTGTTTTAGTCTTTAGTGTACTAGTGTAATAGTCTTTAATAGTGTAAGTCTTTAATAGAGTAATAGATTAATGATTTATTGTGATGTTTCTTCTAGACTCGTTTAAAGACGACGTGTCCAGTGGCCCATGGGGACATTAACATGCGTTGTTGTCAGGCCTTACAAATACATTTGATTTGACTTGATTTGAATAGTGTGTAATAGTGTAACAGTATTTAATAGTGTGTAAGTATTTAGTAGTTTAATAGTGTAAGTCTTTAATAGAGTAATAGTCTAATAGTGTGTAATAGTGTAACAGTCTTTAATAGTGTGTAAGTATTTAATAGTTTAATAGTGTAAGTCTTTAATAGAGTAATAGTCTAATAGTGTGTAATAGTGTAACAATCTTTAATAGTGTGTAAGTATTTAATAGTTTAATAGTGTAAGTCTTTAATAGAGTAATAGTCTAATAGTGTGTAATAGTGTAACAGTCTTTAATAGTGTGTAATAGGGACTTTGGAATGGGGGGAAATGTCAGGCTCGTCTGTCTAACTAGCTAACAACCTGTCAATAATGTCACCAGAAGCGGTCAGTGTTACCTCCGCTGGTACGTGTGGTGTCTGTTCAGACGGCCCACATGACAACACGCTATGTAGATGTCATTACTCACCCAAGATATTTAGGTCATTTAAATTCCAGCGGCCGTCGAATTGGCTGGAAAAATAAACACTATTGGTATATGTGTCTTCTCAAGACTTGGTATTTATGTAAATTGTGCATGAGCTCACTGCTCAAGTGTTCAAATGCAACACACATAAGATAGACTCTGTGTGTGTGTGAGAGAGAGATAAATTATGTAAGGGATAATGTATAGCTACGAGGTCATTGTCGCAAAATAATTGACCGACAGAGTTTAAAATACCGAGCCGCCTCGACGAGGTGTTTTAAACGTCAGTGAAGGTCAATTATTTTGCGATGATGACCGAGTATAGCTATACATTATCCCGCTTATTACATGGCTAACTTACTAACAATATACCTAATTCATTTGACAAATCGCAGTTGTTCTGTGGCTCTGTCAGCCCAAATAAAGTGATTATTATTATCGCAGGCAGCCCGGCAGGTGTGTCTGATTGGCTGCACTGAAACAGTGTGTGTCAGTGGGGCTTGATTACTCCAGCTGCGAAAAACAATAATCACCGGTGGTTATCGAAAAATAATTCACCGCTGTCGGGGGCTATTGACCAATCACAAGCAAGCATTTCGGCGAACGTGAAAACGCCATGTAATAAACAATGATAATAATAATAATTCATAGTATTCTCATGATGAATTTGGCTATGCAATATGTCACAGTTCATTGGCCACGGTTGTCGTTAATGATACTCTCCTACTGTTTGAATACAATCACCTGCAACCAAGATGTCCTTCGATCGGATACCATCGAGTACTACATCTGCTATTGCCTTTGGTAGACGGTTTTTAATAAATAATTTTAAGAAAATAGACTGAATTCATATAGTGCATCCAAAGTGCTTTGCAACTTATGCCTCACAGTCTTGCTCAAGGGCATTTCGACACAGTGATTAACAGTTTCATCTCTAGTAGACTGATTAAGAGTGAGTGAGGGACAGTTTCATCTCTAGTAGAGACAGTGATTAAGAGTGAGTGACAGTGTCATCTCTAGTAGACAGTGATTAAGAGTGATTAACAGTGTCATCTCTAGTAGACAGTGATTAAGAGTGAGTGACAGTGTCATCTCTAGTAGACAGTGATTAAGAGTGAGTGACAGTGTCATCTCTAGTAGAGACAGTGATTAAGAGTGAGTGACAGTGTCATCTCTAGTAGACAGTGATTAAGAGTGAGTGACAGTGTCATCTCTAGTAGACAGTGATTAAGAGCAGGCATGCGTTGTTCATGGGACGGGGTAGCACGGTGTGCAACCTCACTCGCTATTTGCATATCAATAGCTCCGGTCGTCAGGTGTGTTAAATACGTTCTCAGACACATTCACACCTAACCTTGTTGTGAAGACGTGTTACATTCCATTCGTAGAGGCAATTAGGCACTGTCTTTAGTCTGTGCCCAAGCGAGGGGACATTAAATGCGCATTCGCGGGAGCGTGCGTGCACGTGGTGCGTGTCACCCCAGATGATTTCAATAACGCACCACTGATTAAGAGTGAGTGACAGTGTCATCTCTAGTAGACAGTGATTAAGAGTGAGTGACAGTGTCATCTCTAGTAGACAGTGATTAAGAGTGAGTGACAGTGTCATCTCTAGTAGACAGTGATTAAGAGTGAGTGACAGTGTCATCTCTAGTAGACAGTGATTAAGAGTGAGTGACAGTGTCATCTCTAGTAGACACAGTGATTAAGAGTGAGTGACAGTGTCATCTCTAGTAGACAGTGATTAAGAGTGAGTGACAGTGTCATCTCTAGTAGACAGTGATTAAGAGTGAGTGACAGTGTCATCTCTAGTAGAGACAGTGATTAAGAGTGAGTGACAGTGTCATCTCTAGTAGACAGTGATTAAGAGTGAGTGACAGTGTCATCTCTAGTAGACAGTGATTAAGAGTGAGTGACAGTGTCATCTCTAGTAGACACAGTGATTAAGAGTGAGTGACAGTGTCATCTCTAGTAGAGACAGTGATTAAGAGTGAGTGACAGTGTCATCTCTAGTAGAGACAGTGATTAAGAGTGAGTGACAGTGTCATCTCTAGTAGACACAGTGATTAAGAGTGAGTGACAGTGTCATCTCTAGTAGACAGTGATTAAGAGTGAGTGACAGTGTCATCTCTAGTAGACAGTGATTAAGAGTGAGTGACAGTGTCATCTCTAGTAGACAGTGATTAAGAGTGAGTGACAGTGTCATCTCTAGTAGACAGTGATTAAGAGTGAGTGACAGTGTCATCTCTAGTAGACACAGTGATTAAGAGTGAGTGACAGTGTCATCTCTAGTAGACAGTGATTAAGAGTGAGTGACAGTGTCATCTCTAGTAGAGACAGTGATTAAGAGTGAGTGACAGTGTCATCTCTAGTAGAGACAGTGATTAAGAGTGAGTGACAGTGTCATCTCTAGTAGACAGTGATTAAGAGTGAGTGACAGTGTCATCTCTAGTTAGTAGACAGTGATTAAGAGTGAGTGACAGTGTCATCTCTAGTAGAGACAGTGATTAAGAGTGAGTGACAGTGTCATCTCTAGTTAGTAGACAGTGATTAAGAGTGAGTGACAGTGTCATCTCTAGTAGACACAGTGATTAAGAGTGAGTGACAGTGTCATCTCTAGTAGACAGTGATTAAGAGTGAGTGACAGTGTCATCTCTAGTTAGTAGACAGTGATTAAGAGTGAGTGACAGTGTCATCTCTAGTAGACAGTGATTAAGAGTGAGTGACAGTGTCATCTCTAGTAGACAGTGATTAAGAGCAGGCATGCGTTGTTCATGGGACGGGGTAGCACGGTGTGCAACCTCACTCGCTATTTGCATATCAATAGCTCCGGTCGTCAGGTGTGTTAAATACGTTCTCAGACACATTCACACCTAACCTTGTTGTGAAGACGTGTTACATTCCATTCGTAGAGGCAATTAGGCACTGTCTTTAGTCTGTGCCCAAGCGAGGGGACATTAAATGCGCATTCGCGGGAGCGTGCGTGCACGTGGTGCGTGTCACCCCAGATGATTTCAATAACGCACCACTGATTAAGAGTGAGTGACAGTGTCATCTCTAGTAGACAGTGATTAAGAGTGAGTGACAGTGTCATCTCTAGTAGACAGTGATTAAGAGTGAGTGACAGTGTCATCTCTAGTAGAGACAGTGATTAAGAGTGAGTGACAGTGTCATCTCTAGTAGACAGTGATTAAGAGTGAGTGACAGTGTCATCTCTAGTAGAGACAGTGATTAAGAGTGAGTGACAGTGTCATCTCTAGTAGAGACAGTGATTAAGAGTGAGTGACAGTGTCATCTCTAGTAGACACAGTGATTAAGAGTGAGTGACAGTGTCATCTCTAGTAGACAGTGATTAAGAGTGAGTGACAGTGTCATCTCTAGTAGACAGTGATTAAGAGTGAGTGACAGTGTCATCTCTAGTAGAGACAGTGATTAAGAGTGAGTGACAGTGTCATCTCTAGTAGACAGTGATTAAGAGTGAGTGACAGTGTCATCTCTAGTTAGTAGACAGTGATTAAGAGTGAGTGACAGTGTCATCTCTAGTAGAGACAGTGATTAAGAGTGAGTGACAGTGTCATCTCTAGTTAGTAGACAGTGATTAAGAGTGAGTGACAGTGTCATCTCTAGTAGACACAGTGATTAAGAGTGAGTGACAGTGTCATCTCTAGTAGACAGTGATTAAGAGTGAGTGACAGTGTCATCTCTAGTTAGTAGACAGTGATTAAGAGTGAGTGACAGTGTCATCTCTAGTAGAGACAGTGATTAAGAGTGAGTGACAGTGTCATCTCTAGTTAGTAGACAGTGATTAAGAGTGAGTGACAGTGTCATCTCTAGTAGACAGTGATTAAGAGTGAGTGACAGTGTCATCTCTAGTTAGTAGACAGTGATTAACCACTTTAACCCGCCGGCGGGCGGACCGCAGATGATATCACGTCATAAATCAATCTCTCAGTCTAGACTGTATGACATAATGTTGCGTTTAATTTTTTTGCATTCGACTAAGAGGTTGGCAGTCGACTACGGCTCCGTTCGATCGATTAGTGGACTAGTCGAGGTCAGCCCTAGCTACACATAAAGACTTCTTCCAGCCCCGTCCAGGTGACTCACCAGTAGCCGCTGGTCTTCACAGGTGTGCGACAGCCGTAGAGCAGCATGTGGTGGGCCGTGTCCATGGTGGCGTGAGGCAGGAAGTCCACTGAGGAGGGACAACAAACACAACATTATGGGATGTAACGCAAGAGCTGCTCCATTATGGCAAAAAATAATAATCACCATTATCTTTGGTTAATATTGAGATTGCGATTTATTATAAGATAAGATAAGCTATTCTTTTATTGGTCCCCTTGGGGAAATTCAGGCATCATAGCAGCATGGGGGGGGGGGGGGGGGGATAGTAGAAGACATAATAAAGGCAATAAAGTTATAGTACAGTAGAAAGTAAAGATAGGCCGTGTAAACAATATAATTAACTCTGAATATACGGCACATATGAGCAAGTAGGCAGTGTGATCAAAAGGTGCAGATGAGGGTCTGTATGCCCTATCAAATATATATTTTACTCGATTATGAATTGCTCCCACGTGGGATCAATAAAGTTTGTCTGAAGCTGAATCTGAATTACTCACTGACGTTGGACCACGGTGCATTTATTTAAATATGATTCAACTGAAAAATAAAAACATGACCTGGCTCAAAGACTCATCGCTGGCAAACCTAATGATAGCAACCCCATGGGCACTGGCACACCAGCAGTGAGAATAACTGTCTACCGTGGTGAGCTTGTTTTGATGTGGAAGCAGAAACTGTTGAAGGGACTCAGGATATTGATTTGCTTGCTTCTTTTCATATGAGAAATGAACATGCTGAAATATTATATTGGCCTCAAAGTAAACCAGTGAAACAGCTCTAATAGGGTTTTCTTTAAAGAGAATAATTGAAAAGTCAGCATTTTAATAAAACCCCAAATCCCCCGCTCAAACACTTCAAGCGGTGCCAAAAAAAAGAAGGAAAAAAAAGTGGTAATTGAGTCGCGCGTGCGTCTTAAATAATAATTCCAAATACCCCTTTTTTCAGACGTGGCTCTTTGGGACGTTAAAAAGGGGACACCGGTCTCTTTCCCGTGGCCTGGGTGAGGAGGAAGGAGCTGGGACGGGCACGCCGGGCGCGCTGCATGGGGGGCCGAGGCGTCGGGGTCCCGACGGAAAATCAATGCCGCTCGATCTACATGAAAGTGATGGACCCCCCCCGGGGACGGGCTCCTTCCAGCGGGGGCCCTCCACCCCACCGCCTAATCCTCCGCTTTGAATAATGAATGGGCCTTTACTGACAGCGGCCCAGTGTGGGGGCTGGTGGCTGTTGCTGCCTCCTCGTGCCTCTTTACATCAGTGTGTCTCTCCAGGCCTGTGTGCAGAAGGAGCAGCGCCTCTCTCTCTCTCTCTCTCTCTCTGTGTGACTAGGAGGTGGAGTGAGACCAGCTGCTCGTTGTCATATCAAAGGAAAAAGAGCGATAGAAAAGAAGAGACGCGGTGCGAGCGGAGAGATATTTCCGACACTAACGTCGTTCGGTTTACATCTCTCCGGGGTTTGAATCTCTAGCGTCAGAGTCATTGTTTTGTCTAAACCAGTGCAGTCGTATTATTCAACCCTTCTTAAAAGAAGGGAAAGGCCACAGTCAAATATAATTCACTCATGATATTTCATATGAGCGTTACTCAGAACCGACTGGCCATCCCAGAATAATAACAATCAACCATCAGATCCTCCTTGCGGCCCTCGCAGGAATGGGAGTGGCTGGCTCTGCGCTGACATGGCTGACGTCATACCTCGACGACCGCTCCTACCAAGTGTCATGGAGAGGGACCCTGTCGGCCCCTCGCCCCCTGCGGACAGGTGTCCCCCAGGGCTCCGTCCTTGGACCCCTCCTCTTCTCCCTCTACACCAAATCTCTGGGTAACATCATCACGTCTCGTGGCTTCTCGTATCATTGCTATGCCGTACTCGTACTCTCCTTTCCTCCCTCCTTTCACGTCTCTGAGCGGATCTCGGCCAGTCTGTCCGACATCTCCGCCTGGATGACGTCCAACCACCTCAAACTGAACCTAAACAAAACAGAATTGCTCCACCTGCCAGCCAAATCCTCCCCCTGGGCCCTGACCGACCTTTCCATCACAGTGGAGAATGTAGCTGTGGCCGCCTCCCCGACCGCCAAGGATCTTGGTGTAGTCCTTGACGACCAGCTGAACTTCTCCGCTCACATCGCAGCAACAACAGAGAACCTGCAGATCCTAGAATAATAACACTGTACAGCCTCAAGGTGAGGAAAGCGCTGACATGGAGGGCCCTGGATGACAGGACTAGTGTGTGGAACATCTCTCCTGACACATCAAGTGGAACTTCTTCCATGAGACTGTGGAGTCGGTCCTCCTATATGGCTGTGAAAGCTGGACCCTGAAGCCCACCCTGCAGAAGTCTCTGGATGGGTGCTACAACAGAATGCTGCGTGCGGTGCTAAACATCGGCCAGACCCAGCATGTTACCAACAAGCAGCTGTATGGGGGGCTGCCAAGGCTGAGTGAGAAAGTGGCGCCAGGAGGATGAAACTGGCCGGCCATTGCCACAGACACAGATAGCTTCCAGCCGGCAGGATGGTGCTGTGGGATCCATCACACGGACCTTGATCACGAGGACGTCCCACGCCGACATACGTGGACGTGCCGAGGAGAGGTGCAGGAAGTGGAGAATTCTGTGGAGCTCGCTGGATGTGCGGACGACCGAGAAGACTGGAGACTCGTCTGAGGACGACCGAATGAAGACGGCTCAGTTTCAATGTGTGAACATGAAGTCTCTCCTTAAAGTCCCAACACTGGGTTGTATTGATTTGATGATATCAATATTGATACCATGATGCTACTGATTTTCAATAACCAAGGCCTAGTAATGGGTACTGTCCTGTCACAGTGTCCTAGGAGCTGTTCCATCATTCGCCGTCACGATGAAGCAGCTTCAGGATTGGTCGCTTGTTGACGTCCTCATTGAGAGTCTCGTCTCCGGTTGGTTCAGCCGAGGGGGAGACTTGTTCATATTCACAAATCAAAACTGCACGGTATTATAGGAACGACATTATTCTAGGAGGGCCAGCTGGTTGTGAGTGATACTCATGGTCTCTTCCAGATCGTCGTCTTGTTATCCTCCCTCAGACAGGAGCTATAATCCACCCTACCCCCTTTCTCCTCTGCGTTACTCCATTAAGATGGAGGAGAGAGGAGAGAAGGGGAGATGAGAGTAGAGGAGAGGAGGGGAGAGGAGAGTAGAGGAAAGGAACGGATGGGAGATGAGAGTAGAGGAGAGGAGGGGAGAGTAGAGGAAAGGAACGGATGGGAGAGGAGAGTAGAGGAGAGGATGGGAGAGGAGAGGAGAGGATGGGAGAGGAGAGGAGAGGATGGGAGAGGAGAGTAGAGGAACGCATGGGAGAGGAGAGTAGAGGAGAGGATGGGAGAGGAGAGGAGAGAGGAGAGGAGAGGAGGGGAGAGTAGAGGAAAGGATGGGAGAGGAGAGGAGAGGAGGGGAGAGGAGAGGAGGAGAGGACAGGAGTAGAGAGGAGAGGAGAGGAGTAGAGAGGAGAGGAGAGGAGTAGAGAGGAGAGGAGAGAGAGGAGAGGAGTAGAGAGGAGAGGAGAGAGAGGAGGGGAGAGGAGTAGAGAGGAGAGGAGAGGAGAGGAGTAGAGAGGAGAGGAGAGAGAGGAGGGGAGAGGAGTAGAGAGGAGAGGAGAGGAGAGGAGAGGAGAGGAGAGGAGAGGAGAGGAGAGGAGAGGAGAGGAGAGGAGAGGAGAGGAGGAAAGACCCCGGCTTCCAGCAGGGTTGGTCTCTCTTTGGTCACAGCTCTCCCCCCCCCCCCCCCCCCCCCGCTCACTGAGACTACACGGCGTCATTAGGCAACACCTCTGCATTAATCATGGCTAAACAGAAGGCAGGGCCCCCTGTGTATAGAAACAAGGAGAGCAGGGAAGAGAGAGAGAGAGAGAGAGAGAGAGAGAGAGAGAGAGAGAGAGAGAGAGAGAGAGAGAGAGAGTGCTAATGGAGACATCTCACTCCTCTTTAGTGGTGATCTACAGCCTATAAGCACCAGAAGCCGTGGCCCGTGACGAGCCTCGTCGTATCAACGGCCGTCTTATCCACCTCACTGAGCCACTTCAGAAACAGGGGGGTTAACTTCACTGGTGTCTTGGGGGAGGCTATCCTCTTTAACCTCCACACACAGAGGCCTCGTCTTCTAATGTAGCCCCAAAAAAAACAAGCATGTGAGCCGCTGCCAGAAATAGTCAAGGTTGTGGAAATGATACAGTAACATTAGAGCATTTATGCTCTTGGATAAAGCTGGCCCTCATAACAGGATGTAGGATAGTATTGAGGAGGCATTGGAAATCAACAGAGAAAGTCAGCTTCAGAGAGTGGAATGATGAGCTTGCTAGATTAGCCTCTTTTGAGCAACTTATACACAAAGTTAATAATAGCTTGCATGTGTTCAAAAAGATTTGATAATGATAGGTAAATAAAAGTAAGGATATCTTATGTCCGATTTATATTCTCGGTGCATTTTATAATTATACAGTAGATATGGGTAACCTTAACATGTAACGACTGATTATATGATCAATGTGAGGAATGCGCTGGCCTGTATTTCTGTTTTTTTTTGTTTATTTTTTTTCAGGTTGGTTTTCCTATCCTTTTAGTTTTGCATCACAATGATGTAGAAAACATGTGAAGAGACCATCTGAATGATGGAAAATGCAATAAAAAAGTTTAGATAAAAAAAATTGCAGAGAGAAGGTAAAAATGGTAAATGGTGAATTTTTATAGCTGCTTTTAATCCAAAGCGCTTTACAAATTCACCCGTTCACTCACACCAATGGTGGAGGCGACCATGCCAAGGAGGTGCCAACCTGCTCATCAGGAGCAGTTCGGGGGTTAAGTGTCTTGCTCAAGGACACTTTGACACCCTGCCTGGGAGGAGCGGGAATCGAAAAACCGGGAACCTTCTGATTACCAGGCGACTGCTCTGCCTCCTAAGCCACTGTCGCCCACTCCTTTAAACCTACGGGCCGCTCCTGGGCCCCATGTACCACTGCTGCTTCTCTTTACTCTTTCACTTGGAGTATTTGCGCTATTCTTCTTCACATATATTGCCTTTTACGGTAATCCAAAAACTGTGGGAGTTATTGAGGAAGTAAACACAAGTAGAATTCTACCTGCACCAAGGTCAAAATTTGCCTAAAAAGCATCATCTAAAAGTTCCATGTTAAAAATGTACATAAGCTAAATTGATGGTCAATTGCAATGTCTACTTCACTAAAAAACCTGTAAAAATCCCATTCAGATTTTTTGTTTTCCTTGATACACACTCAAAACATACAGTTCAAACAATAACAGACATTGAAAGCTGAAGTAGTTCTGAAAAAAGGGTGAAAAGCACTTATACTCACAGCACACTCTCTGACAATTACACAGCAATAACAACTACATGATGTACCCAGGCGGACGGTCTCAGAAGGCATCAGAGGCCTTCTGTTAATCAACGCTGTTATACGGATGTAAACACGGACAGCTGATCACTTTAATACAGAGCCAACACAGTGTCGTTGAGACGTAAGAACAACACGCCGTCTCATATGTGGAGCCATGCTAACGGCACTGGCCACTCGAGGGGGGGGGGGGGGGGGGGGCAGGTTTCTATTTCCAGCTAGACCGGGGGGTTGAACAAGAAGGCGATTCATCATGCGCCCCGGAGATAAATAAAAAACACAGCCATGCGCATTAGCAAAAATAATCCCTTGTAAGTCATTTACCAGAAATTAATCATTGCGCCTGGGACCCCGTCGTATCCTTCAGCCGCGCGCCTCAGCGTCGCCCCGCTGCCAATTAACTCTAATGGCTGAAGATACGGTGCGTAAATCACCGCGCGGGCCGCCGCCCGTGCGGAAATAATGCTCCAAAATGGCCTCCGCGGGTTCTGGAGTTTACTTTGAGGCGACACTGTGGTTCTCCTCCTCAGGCCCGTTTGTTTTGTAGCAGTGTTGTTTTACCATCACCGACATCTACGAAGGGAAATCCCCCCCTTGAACGGCCCTTCTAAGGTTTCTCTCCTCCACTTTGTTCCTATTGCTAGGTTTTTTTAGTGGGTTTTTCCCTTACCTTCGCGTGTGGTATGTGTCTGGGAGTGTTGCATTCATTTATTTATTTTACATTTTATCTTTGATTTCATGGCGTTTTTGTTTTGTTCTTGATGTATTGTGATGTTTCTTCTTGACTTGTTTAACACATTAATTGCCAATAACGAGTATACTCGTTATTGGCCGCCATGCGTTGAGTGCCAACAATGAGTAAACTCGTTGTTATGATAGTTATTTCTTTTATTCGCTATTGGTATTCATAATTCATCCAGGAAGCCTCAGGGAGCCAGCTGGACCCTGTCTGATATGGCAACGCCTCAATACCGCCGCCTGGTGGATTTCGGGCGAGTTACACTCAACTCTAAACCGGAAGTGGCGCTCTGTGCATCGGGGAAAAAGCTCCGCCAGAGATATCTTGTAACGTGGATAAATATACACACCTCTAGTGCATTGGATCGCTTTCAAGACGCAAGAATCAATATGCTTTCGGCGTTTATTGCGTCATACAAAAACGGAAAATGGATCTAGCAGATAGACGTCAAATAATTGGAATTTTTTTTCTCCAGACGCATCGGCCAGAGGTAAGAGGAATCTAACGTTATTTCGAGCTCAATTGTCCATTTATTTCATTGCAATCTGTCCGATCAACGTATGGTGTCTTACTAAAGAAAGCCGTTAGTGACGATCAAGGAATCATAAACGACCCCCCCCCCCCCCCGTTTCCTTCACGCATGATGGAGCATAATGTATAGCGATCATATGCATTTGACATTTTTAATATAGCGTGTATAGGGACGAAACGCCAATCAATAATGTATAATACGCGTCTGGCCTATAGCGTGTGTTCTAGGAATTACTGCTATACAGTCTAAAAACATACTTATATTCTCGACGGTACTAACACAACAATGTATGAATGGAAAATTATAACGTTCCCACATCCGGAACGATAGATACCCGATATAAACCTGGTGTTTCCCCGAGTGCCGTTTGTGTGTCACGCCTACAGCTCACACCTCTTGGCGTTGCGACTCTCTCTCTCTCTAAACTGGTTCCTCACTGTCACCGAACAGATGATGCAATGTCATGGAGGCGGAGGGGGAGGGGCAGAGGGGAGGTAATAGGATGCATATTCAATGGTGTGTGTGTGTGTGTGTGTGTGTGTGTGTGTGTGTGTGTGTGTGTGTGTGTGTGTGTGTGTGTGTGTGTGTGTGTGTGTGTGTGTGTGTGTGTCTGATGTAATAGAACTGACGGTGGCAGATGGTTTCCAAGAGGAAAGCTAGCTGGTGGTGCCAGGTGAAACGTGCACACAACCACAACCACACACACAACCACAACCAGACAACCAGACACACACACAACCACACACAAAACGACACACCACATAAAACACACACACACACACTTCAAAGACATATTCTACATCACTCACGCCACTCACATCTACACAACACACTGATGTTGAAACAACATTACAGTCATTTAAATAAAAATGCCTCAATCTGCCACATTTAAATATCCTTTGACTGCCTATGTGCCAGTGTGTGTGTGTGTGTGTGTGTGTGTGTGTGTGTGTGTGTGTGTGTGTGTGCGTGCGTGCGTGTGTGTGTGTGTGTCAGAGGGCAGAGCCTTTATTATTATCAGCGTGAGAAAACTAAACTCTACAACTGAACTCTACAACTGAACTCTACAACTGAACTGAACTCTACAACTGAACTCTACAACTGAACTCTACAACTGAACTCTACAACTGAACTCTACAACTGAACTCTACAACTGAACTCTACAACTGAACTCTACAACTGAACTGAACTCTACAACTGAACTCTACAACTGAACTCTACAACTGAACTCTACAACTGAACTCTACAACTGAACTCTACAACTGAACTCTACAACTGAACTCTACAACTGAACTCTACAACTGAACTCTACAACTGAACTCTACAACTGAACTCTACAACTGAACTCTACAAATGAACTACAACTGAACTCTACAACTGAACTCTACAACTGAACTCTAGAACTGAACTCTAGAACTGAACTCTAGAACTGAACTCTACTCCAGAACTGAACTCTAGAACTGAACTGAACTCTAGAACTGAACTCTACAAATGAACTCCAACTGAACTCCAGAACTGAACCCTAGAACTGAACTGAACTCTACAACTGAACTCTACAACTGAACTCTACAACTGAACTCTACAACTAAACATTGTCAACTCTAGAACTAAACATAGTCAACTCTAGAACTAAACATGGTCAACTCTAAAACTAAACATAGTCAACTCTAGAACTAAACATGGTCAACTCTAGAACTAAACATGGTCAACTCTAGAACTAAACATAGTCAACTCTAGAACTAAACATAGTCAACTCTAGAACTAAATGGAGATATGACCTCATTTTGGGCATAGAACTTGAATACTCAAATTACTTCCAACATATCTCCCCTCCAGTCGAGATGCATATCAGATTTTGTTCATTCATGCAGCCAATCATTGTGTTACCTTTCTCTCACCCTACAGCTGAGAAGCATTCCACCACTAAAGCACGACAGAAAAGGTGGGGGGTATCAACCTAGTTCTCTACACTACAGGCTAGGGTTGGTATCACCCCTTGGGGGTGTTGATCAGTGTTATGCAAGACTAAAACTAAAATGAAAAATAGCTGACGGAATTAACACTGGCGTTGACACAGCCTAGGGTTGGTGTCACAGCCTATGTACTGTAGCAAGGACACCCTCCGGACGCATCACTCACAACCTTGTAGGGCTGAGCCCAAACGTTCGAACCTTCGTACGTTACGTTGGCATTTGTATTCTAAATCAACATTCGCATTTTTTTTTTTTTATATAAAAAAAAAAAAAAAATCCTATTTTTTCTGTTTAACCAATGGGGTTTTTCTTCACAGTTGCAGATAAAGATTAGGCTACACTAATATTATAGTATTAAAAGAAACTGATGAGTTATATTCATTAAAGAAAGTTGATTTAATTGATTTAGTTGGGCTGGGGCTTCTCCCTGGGCTGGGTCTGGGGCTGGAAAGTTGATTTAATAAAAAGAAAAAGACTAATTTAATCAGATTAATCACTTTATTCAAATTGAGGATTTAGTTTGAGGATAGTAAAAAAATAAAAATAAAAATATTACAAAACGCTTTACTTCTTTAATTTTTTTTAATTAAAAACGAAGGTTCGAACGTTCGTTCGAAAAACCCTGACAAAGTTCGAATCCCAAAAACAGGGTTCGGAAACAGCCTTACAACCTTGGTCCACAGCCTTGGGCCGATACCCTCCCTGGCTGGGTCAGCACGACCTGGGCCTCCACAACACCCTGCTGCATACAAGCCTTCAGTGAATCCTACCTTATAACCTTCCTTCCTTCATCCCATCACCTATTAATTTGATATCGTAAAGCTCCTCGTGAACTGTAGTTATTGTTGTCTAAGGCACACCACATATTATTTTATTATTATTATAATATTTTATTGAAGAGCTAATTGCATTGTTTTCGTTTGCACATAGAACAAATACATTGGTCCAAAAATCCTTTCACAAGAGGCAAGTGGTAAGGCAGTGCATGTCAAAAAGAGATACAAAAAAAAAAAGATGGATAGAAAATAAAATAAATACATGTAAACACAAATGAAACACGGTCCAATCAACCTGGTCTAATCCTCCGAGAGGGAGAAGCGGTGGAGTGATTACACGCTTCGTCTCTACCACACCCAGGCTTTAGAACCTGGCCAGACCTGGCTGGACCCCAGCTGATACAGCCACCCTCCACACCCTGACCAGACCTGGCTGATGATACAGCCACCTTCCACACCCTGACCAGACCTGGCTGCTGATACAGCCACCTTCCACACCCTGGCCAGATCTGGCTGATACAGCCACCTTCCACACCCTGACCAGACCTGGCTGATGATACAGCCACCTTCCACACCCTGGCCAGACCTGGCTGATGATACAGCCACCTTCCACACCCTGACCAGACCTGGCTGATGATACAGCCACCTTCCACACGCTGACCAGACCTGGCTGATGATACAGCCACCTTCCACACCCTGACCAGACCTGGCTGATGATACAGCCACCTTCCACACCCTGACCAGACCTGGCTGATGATACAGCCACCTTCCACACCCTGACCAGACCTGGTCAAAGCTTTTGCATCATAATGGCTCATCATGATGTGTACCGCAGTTGGTAGTACGAATTTGGCAAGGATGCCTAGTAGCTGGAGAGATCCAATGGAGACATAACCACAAGCGAATCTGCTCAGGCCACGCTGGCCCCATCCAGGACGCCACGCTGGCCCCATCCAGGACGCCACGCTGGCCCCATCCAGGACGCCACGCTGGCCCCATCCAGGACGCCACGCTGGCCCCATCCAGGACGCCACGCTGACCCCATCCAGGACGCCACGCTGGCCCCATCCAGGACGCCACGCTGGCCCCATCCAGGACGCCACGCTGGCCCCATCCAGGACGCCACGCTGGCCCCATCCAGGACGCCACGCTGGCCCCATCCAGGACGCCACGCTGACCCCATCCAGGACGCCACGCTGGCCCCATCCAGGACGCCACGCTGGCCCCATCCAGGACGCCACGCTGGCCCCATCGAGGAAGCCACGCTGGCCGCATACAGGACGCTACTCTGGCCCCATCCAGGACGCCACGCTGGCCCCATCCAGGACGCTACTCTGGCCCCATCCAGGACGCCACGCTGGCCCCATCCAGGACGCCACGCTGGCCCCATCCAGGACGCCACGCTGGCCCCATCCAGGACGCCACGCTGGCCCCATCCAGGACGCCACGCTGGCCCCATCCAGGACGCCACTCTGGCCCCATCCAGGACGCCACGCTGGCCCCATCCAGGACGCCACGCTGGCCCCATCCAGGACGCCACGCTGGCCCCATCCAGGACGCTACTCTGGCCCCATCCAGGACGCCATGCTGGCCCCATCCAGGACGCCACGCTGGCCCCATCCAGAACGCCACGCTGGCCCCTCCAGGCAAACAACACCCTGGCTGGCTAGAGTCCGGCAACATTGGCCATGAGAGATGGACGTGTCAGTGCCGTGTTATTATTATTGGTCAGAGGAACAAATTACAATACGTGGCTGCTAGGGAAAGAAGCGTTGTCCCTGGCAACGTGGGAAATCAACCCCTGGACATGTGTCCCTGTCTGTGTGTGTGCGTGTGTCCGTGTGTGTGCGTGTGTGTGTGTGTGTGACTGTGTGTGTGTGTGTGACTGTGTGTGTGTGTGTGTGTGTGTGAGTGAGAGAGAGCGACTCGAGAACAGAGCGGGTGAAAGTAAATACCCTCAGATGTATAGAGGCCACAGGCAGTGTTTGGCGAGTGGGCTCAGCTGGACGTTGTTAGGTGTGATTCTGGTGGAGGCAGTTGATGTAATGAAAGAAGAGCTGATTGATGGCCCGACTGACCAATGGCTGGAATGAGCCAACAACACACAGCTCTATTTGGTCTGTCAGGGTGAGCGTGTTTGAAAGGAGGGATGTACTCACCGATATAAGCGTCTCGGCTCGTCGGTACGGGAACCACCGTGCACAAGTAGGTGTCCGACTGAAACAGAGTGGGCAGACAACGCAGACCGTCTCAATATCACACTGCCAAACAATCAGCTTTTTTTTTTGTTTTTTTATGTATTTTATTTTGGAATACAATACCAACAAGATTTGCACTAAGTTCTCTTTTACCGCTATATTTATTTCACCCATTCATAAAATGTCTAGCTACTGTTTATATTGTATATATACAGTATATAGTCCTGTATATTGTGTGTACATTGTGTCCTATATGTTACTTTATGTTTATAGTGTCCTATATGTTACTTTATGTTTATAGTGTCCTATATGTTACTTTATGTTTATAGTGTCCTATATGTTACTTTATGTTTATAGTGTCCTAAATGTTACTTTATGTTTATATGAGATCTTTTATATACACAGTGGGAAGGGGGGAACGCAATAGAAATGTTCTGTATGTCTTGCACATTATGAGAAATGACAATAACAATAACAATAACAATAACAATAACAACATTTTACGATTTATCCCCCCCCCCCCCCCCATAACACAAAAACAAACAAACCGAGAGAGACAAAACTAAATAAAATAAAAGACACACCACTTCCACATTCAAGCTAACATAAGTCAAGGATTCTTTAGGTTGCATTCATCAACACAGTGAACGTAAATGCTTAAGGCTGCATAAGAAACTACAACAATCATGAAACAACTCCGGTTACCCTAAGGCAGAGGTTACACCTTTCGTATCATCTTCGTATTGTTTTCTTATGCGTATCGCCGCGACGTCGTGCGCCTGAGTCACACTTTCGTTTTTTTTTCGTTTTTGTCAGCCAAGCACACTGATGTAGTACACTGCCAAAGCAGTAGGTGGCAGTAGGTGGCAAACATGAAGGCAATTTCAACCAATCAGAACGAATGTGCCAATACACTTCCTGGTGGAAGCTCCAGCAAAGAAATGTCAATAAGGCAGGCGCCTATGCCGCGCCACCATCTTGCTTGCTCACTCAATGCAGCAATTCTTTTTTCAGCAAAGCCTAATAAAAGTGCAATAAACAAAACGGATACATTCACTGTGTGTTCTGCCTGTCATTTGTTGATGAAACAAAACTAACATCAACACAAGTGACCACCAAGAGCAGATAGTTTAGTCTAAAAACGATCGGTAGCATTGTTAGCTGCATGCTAACGTCAATGGAGTATGCCATTATAACAATATAGCATTGTGGCTAGAAGCTAACGTTAGCTCACGCTACTTAGCCAGCACGAAACTGATGATATCGCGAGCTATCAGTAGTTAGATAACATTAGAGACAACGCTGTGTGTATTAAACAAAGGTGAATAGATGACTGGGCCATTTTGTTTAATGCTTGTTAAGTTGAAAGAGGAACTCTGAGCTAACAGGGTCTGAATCCTGATAGCTCACGTTAGCCAGCTCATGCAATCGGTAATGCTAGCAGAATGAATGGATGTAAACTTTATTTAACATATTGCATATGGGTACAATACAATACGGCTCAATACAAACAATTGTTAAGGAAATGCAGACTGTTGTAGCTTGGACTGGGGTCCTTATAACAATAACTTGACAACACATGGTAGCTGAAGCTATTTGGGACACGGAGCTCTGTCCCAAACACAGGAAGGGCACGCAGATGGTATCTACTGCGCATGGGCGTTTTCGCAACAACTGCTCCGTGCTGACTACACGCTGTATTCCTGGCGTTTTTTTTGCGTATCTCCAAACGCAAACACAATTTTGCGTTTCAGCCGTATCCACAAAAAAACGCCAAAAAACGCGTTTCTGTGTAGATAGGACATGATACGTCGTCAAAAACGTATAAAAAAACGCCAGGAATACACTAGTCTAACCTCAGCCTAAGTGAGTATTTAATCTTCTCTAGATGAATGAATTGCATAAGATCGCTCAACCATACCGAAGTTTTTGGTGTTTTTTTCCCCCACTGCAGTAAGATTCTCCTGAGTGCAAGTAAAGTTGCAAAGGCAATTATACTTTTATGCCTTTTGAGAATCTTAGGGTCCTCTCCAACTGTTACGCCAAATATGGCTGTGAGGGAGTTAGGCTGGAGGTTGTCATGAAGGGTCTCAGAGAGAGTTCCAAAGATAGCAGACCAGAAGTTGAATAGAGATGGCCAAGACCAAAACATGTGAGATAAATTGGTGTTATGACATCTATCACAGCTAGCATCTGGAAAATCTGTTTTGACAAGAGACAAGAATTCTATGGAATATCCAAATAAAATCTGCTTCTCACTCGCATTCATATCTTAGTAAGCAATTAGGAAGACAACACCAGAGACGATGAAAGTGGCTCGTTAAACATGCTCTGTGTCTGTCTGGGAAGCTCATTAAACTGAGAAACACAAGAACTCCACAAAAGTACACAGAGTCGCAGGTAAAATAAATGAATAAATACGGTTTATCAGTGGTGGAACAAGTACACAGTTGCTTTACTTAAGTAAAAAGTAGTAGTTTCAAATGTGAAAGTATATAATCTTCATACATTTTTGGCATGAAATAATTTTTTTTCACAGTAACTAGTAACTGATGGGTTCAGATAAATGTAGTGGAGTTAAAAAGTACAATATTTCCTTTGAAATGTAGTGGAGTAAGAGTATAAACTTCCCTAAAAACTAAAGTAGCTAACATTTTTACTTAAGTACAGTACTCGAGTAAAAAAATAAACGTAGTTACTTTCCACCACTGCCGTTTATATGCGATGTGAGCTTTTTGATTGATTGATGTCTTTATTGAAGCCATATAAAAAAAAAAAGGATTGTGCAATACAATACAAAGAATATTGATCAAAAGGATAAAAACAATAACACAATAAAGCCCTAGAGCTTGTTTCCATTGTGGTCCTTGTGAAGTGAATGTTAACCCTTTCACTGCCGCACTAGTACCAAACGGTTAACCCTTTCACCGCGACAATAACCCTTCCACTGCCACACAACAGCCGGTTAACCCTTTCACTGCCACACTACAGAAGGTTAACCCTTTACTATCACCGTCGGTAGTGTGATAGTAAAGGGTTAACCTTCTGTAGTGTGGCAGTGAAAGGGTTAAGTGTGCAGCATATGTGAGCGTGTGTGTGTGTGTGTGTGTGTGTGTGGAGCTGGCGCGAAGACAAGGAGAAGTGTCTTCCTGTCGCACTTTCACACACGGCCGCGTGGCGACTCTTAAATCACCCCCTCGCAGCGGCCTTGCATAACACAGAGGGAGAGAGAGAGCCATCTATTAGAGCGTGGGGGCGGCCGGAGCCAGAGACAACAGCACTTGTTGTCAGCGTCGTGACGGAGAGCCCAGCCTGCCCGCGGGCATCTCTCTCGTCTCGCTCCAGACTGACGGCTGACCTCTTCATCTGCGGCGCCGAGACGAAAACACGCCGAGGCCGACGCAGAACACCTCCTCCTCCGTATCCTCGTTTCTCAAACACAATACACACTTTTAGAACTGCATATAGTCATCTTTATTTTATGCCAAAATCTATTGTATTTTTATCTTATTTTAACTGCACTGCACACTTTTATAACTGTATATAGTCATCTTTATTTTAGTCATCTTATTTTATTCTATGCTACATTTATTGTATTTGTATCCTATTTTATCTGCACTGCACACTTTTAGAACTGTATATAGTCATCTTTATTTTAGTCATCTTATTTTATTCTATTTTTATCTTATTTTATTATTAAGAATTAGGGATGCTCGATATTGGCTTTTTTACCGATACCGATATTCCGATATTGTCCAACTCTTAATTTCCGATACCGATATCAACCGATATCAACCGATACCGATATATGCAGGGTTTCCCCGTCCAAAAAACTGAATAATTTCAGGTAACTAATAATTTCACTGGATATATATATAACAAATATTGTTATTGTTTTTTTTTTGTTTTTAAACCGATACCGATATTTTCCGATATCACATTTTACTGCCGATATCGGCCGATAATATCGGTCGGCCGATAATATCGGACATCCCTATTAAGAATCCATCTTATTATTAAGATAGAAGCTGCTATGGTCGAGGACCACAATACATAGAATGTCACTGTTCTTGCTGTAAAGTACTGAAATAAGTGACAATGAAAGGAATATGAATCTGACCCGACCTGTGCCGCTGTCCAACAGCGCTGGGAAAACACACAGTGGGGTTGTTTGGTTAAAAAGAAAAAAAATAATAATTTAAAGTCAGCAGCCGGAGTGGCAATTGTATGGGGGGGAAGCCATTTAAGTGACACATTTGTAATAAACATGACGGGAAGTGATTTCCAGCAGAACGGTGTAATTGCTTAGTTATTGGCTGACGGCTAGCGGCTGTCATTTATCCTCGTCTGGCTTCTCCGTCACTTGTGCAAACAACACGGTTTCAAATGATTACATCAACTCCCCTCCCTCTGCTATTAGCGGTAGTGGTGTCTAACGGGAGGAGGGGGTCTAGGAGGATTGGTGGTTTAGGGCACAGCTTGCGTCATTCAAAAGTTCTAATAGGGGAGAAACCTGCACATCTGACCGGATGAGACTTAAATAAATGTAGATATATGAAGACAGCAGGTGACGTGAAGAACCTCTGTGGAGTGGGATGACCTGACGACGGTTCAGCAGCTGGACATGTTGCATTTCTGCCAAGCAGCTGCATGTTAGTAGGGGTGGGCATCCAGTAGACATCCATTTTAAAATATTCTAATAATAATAATAAATCAAATTTCTATAGCGCATTTCAGGAAACCCAAGGTTGCTTCACAATCAAGAGGGCTAGGGAAAGGGGGCAATATGGGGAAAAGGGGGGATGAGGGCAGGTAAGGGATAATGAACCTAATCTAAACTAACTAGGGATGTCCCGATCCGATCCCGATCATGTGATTTTGAGTATCTACCGATACTGATCTTTCCCGATCCGATAAAAAAATTTAAAATTATAATAATTTCATCCCAATTTCTCACATTACATTCACCCTTGAATGTTGACGTTATCCAGGTGAAAAGTTAACTTCATTCAAGCGAGGCATTGCAACCGGAGTAATCTAAAAACTCTGCCTCCAACCTGCTGCTTCATGAGAGCAATGGCGCCATCGTCTGTAAAAATCAGGTGACTGCAAGTTCTGCAACTAGTGGATGTCCCTCATCCTTGACATAAATCATTTGATGTATAATTAAATCAAAGGAAATGCGTTTGTTTTGGCAAAATTCTTCTGCTCTGTGTGACAATAAATAAATGAATGATGATATGCAATTTAAAACCAAAACTAAGGCCTCAGTATGAGTTTAAGACGTGAATATGGTCATGTTTGTTGAATTAAAAAAAAAAATTAAAAAAATAAATGTAACCCGATATATATATATATAAATCACGTGATCGGATCGGGACATCCCTAAAACTAACTAATGGGGAAAAGCCTTGGTGAAGAGGTGTGTTTTGAGAGCAGTTTTGAAAGTGTCCAGGGTTGGGGCGTTGTGGGTTTCAGGGGGAAGAGAGTTCCAGAGAGAGGGGACGCCACGCTGAAGGCTCTGTCCCCGAAAGTCTGCAACCTGGTGCGAGGGATGGAGAGGAGACCCAGATCGGAGGATCGTAGGTTCCGGGATGGAGTGTGCTGGTGGAGGAGATCAGACAGGTATCGGAGGGCGAGGGCATGGAGGGACTTGTAGGTGAGGAGCAGGAGTTTGAAGGATATCCGGAACTTGACTGAAAGCCAGTGGAGGTGGATGAGGGTGGGGGTGATGTCGGACATTTACATTTTTGAAATCGATTAGTTTATGCGAATATTGTTTTGTCTCAAAAATATATATTTCCCTTGTTTTTACCGGCACCTACAATGTGTAGGGCATCGAGAGGGGACCCTATTAACTGTCACACCGCTGAACGGCATAACTTTCAGAATGAATGCTTTAGTTCCTGGAAATAACGTTAGCCACTTATATCTAGCAGTTAGTGATGATGGCAGCCAGCTAGCTTGCTTGTTTGATTACGTCACGTTCACTATCTAAGTAAAAACAAAATCATATGTTAATGTGTCTGGTCGTTCTAGATATCTCACACAAGACAACATCATAACCTTTTCTCTGGTCGCTCTAGATATCTCACACAGACAACATCATAATAACCTTTTCTATGGTCGTTCTAGATATCTCACACAGACAACATCATAATAACCTTTTATCTGGTCGTTCTAGATATCTCACACAGACAACATCATAATAACCTTTTATCTGGTCGCTCTAGATATCTCACACAGACAACATCATAATAACCTTTTATCTGGTCGTTCTAGATATCTCACACAGACAACATCATAATAACCTTTTCTCTGGTCGTTCTAAATATCTCACACAGACATCATAACCTTTTCTCTGGTCGTTCTAAATATCTCACACAGACAACATCATAATAACCTTTTCTCTGGTCGCTCTAGATATCTCACACAGACAACATCATAATAACCTTTTATCTGGTCGCTCTAGATATCTCACACAGACAACATCATAATAACCTTTTATCTGGTCGCTCTAGATATCTCACACAGACAACATCATAATAACCTTTTCTCTGGACGCTCTAGATATCTCAGAAAGACTTTCTGGCGGGAGGAGTCGTCATTCATTGCCATCTGGTGGGCCAGAGAAAAAGCATCTGTCGGTAGATCGATAGTGCCAGTGTTCCCTGAGCTGGGGGGGTGGGGGGGGGCTGAGCGGTAGGTAGAGTCAAAGCCTTGTTCTCCCTGTGAAGCTACATGCTACTCTCCACTTGCACAACCTGAAAGTAGGCACTTCCGGCTGACTTCCGGTTGCGAATGGTACTTCCTGTCCCATCCAAATACATTGGTTTTAGCTACTTTTCTCCCGTTATTTAAACAACTTTGTCGTCACAGAGAGGCAATGAAACGTTTGTATTATTATAGTACAGAATGTATTTAATAAGCAAACGTTTGTCAGCAGGGTTTTTGGGCTGTATTTCATGTAAAAACGTTCATTGTTAGTTTACTTGCTCACGCTAATTAAGGCTAATGCTGGCTAACAGAAGCTAGCGCAAGAAACGACGCCGCAAAGTATTGTTTATAGTGCATTTCTTGCCACCTTATAGCATTTGTACATTTGTATGACAGTCTATAATGCTCCCGTGAGGTTTTTCCGGACGTTTTGGTAATGATTTTCACTATAAAATCATATTTCTAAATGACAGGAAGTTGATGAAAACTGGCCGGAATAGCTTTGAGCTAACGATCTTTCTAAACGTAACGTTAGTTGTTCAAAACATTACCTGTCTATATAATTTGTTCCTCAACATTAGCTTCTAACTGTAGCAGGCTGCAGCTTGCTGGCTAACGTTAGCTTCTAACTGTAGCAGGCTGCAGCTTGCTGGCTAACGTTAGCTTCTAACTGTAGCAGGCTGCAGCTTGCTGGCTAACGTTAGCTTATAACTGTAGCAGTTAGTTTACAAAACATTACCTGTCCATATAACGTTGAGGAACAAATTATATAGACAGGTAATGTTTTGAACAACTAACGTTACGTTTAGAAAGATCGTTAGCTCAAAGCTATTCCGGCCAGTTTTCATCAACTTCCTGTCATTTAGAAATATGATTTTATAGTGAAAATCATTACCAAAACGTCCGGAAAAACCTCACGGGAGCATTATAGACTGTCATACAAATGTACAAATGCTATAAGGTGGCAAGAAATGCACTATAAACAATACTTTGTGGCGTCGTTTCTTGCGCTAGCTTCTGTTAGCCAGCATTAGCCTTAATTAGCGTGAGCAAGTAAACTAACAGTGAACGTTTTTACATGAAATACAGCCCAAAAACCCTGCTGACAAACGTTTGCTTATTAAATACATTCTATACTATAATAATACAAACGTTTCATTGCCTCTCTGTGACGACAAAGTTGTTTAAATAACGGGAGAAAAGTAGCTAAAACCAATGTATTTGGATGGGACAGGAAGTACCATTCGCAACCGGAAGTCAGCCGGAAGTGCCTACTTTCAGTAGTGGAGAACTAAGGCCTAAAAGAAAAAGAAAAATTGTTTCCCGTTGCCGACCGACCCTGCCGATTTAGGTGCGACCCAATTTATTTTATGAGTAAAAAAAATATATATATAATTTAAGTAAAAAAAAAATATATACATTTTTTTTTTTTTACAATAAAGTTGCATACAAATCTTAGTCAAACCTTTAGTATTATGGACATTAAACATGCTGGCAGAGTACATGCATCCATGTTGTGAACATTTAAATTAAATAAAGAAATACCCTATTTTATTTTATAAAAAATAAAATAAAATAAATTCCCTACCTACCCATGGCCTTAACTGACAACCAACAGGAAGCAAACAATATTTTCTTGTATGCCTAATCCCCCCCTTCAGCAGAGCTACAGTATCAGTCCTGTGAAGCTACATCCTACTAACCCCCCTTCAGCAGAGCTATGGTATCAGTCCTGTGAAGCTACATCCTACTAACCCCCCTTCAGCAGAGCTATGGTATCAGTCCTGTGAAGCTACATCCTACTAACCCCCCCTTCAGCAGAGCTATGGTATCAGTCCTGTGAAGCTACATCCTACTAACCCCCCTTCAGCAGAGCTATGGTATCAGTCCTGTGAAGCTACATCCTACTAACCCCCCTTCAGCAGAGCTATGGTATCAGTCCTGTGAAGCTACATCCTACTAACCCCCCCTTCAGCAGAGCTATGGTATCAGTCCTGTGAAGCTACATCCTACTAACCCCCCTTCAGCAGAGCTATGGTATCAGTCCTGTGAAGCTACATCCTACTAACCCCCTTCAGCAGAGCTATGGTATCAGTCCTGTGAAGCTACATCCTACTAACCCCCTTCAGCAGAGCTATGGTATCAGTCCTGTGAAGCTACATCCTACTAACCCCCCTTCAGCAGAGCTATGGTATCAGTCCTGTGAAGCTACATCCTACTAACCCCCCTTCAGCAGAGCTACAGTATCAGTCCTGTGAAGCTACATCCTACTAACCCCCCTTCAGCAGAGCTATGGTATCAGTCCTGTGAAGCTACATCCTACTAACCCCCCTTCAGCAGAGCTATGGTATCAGTCCTGTGAAGCTACATCCTACTAACCCCCCTTCAGCAGAGCTATGGTATCAGTCCTGTGAAGCTACATCCTACTAACCCCCCTTCAGCAGAGCTATGGTATCAGTCCTGTGAAGCTACATCCTACTAACCCCCCTTCAGCAGAGCTATGGTATCAGTCCTGTGAAGCTACATCCTACTAACCCCCCTTCAGCAGAGCTACAGTATCAGTCCTGTGAAGCTACATCCTACTAACCCCCCTTCAGCAGAGCTATGGTATCAGTCCTGTGAAGCTACATCCTACTAACCCCCCTTCAGCAGAGCTACAGTATCAGTCCTGTGAAGCTACATCCTACTAACCCCCCTTCAGCAGAGCTATGGTATCAGTCCTGTGAAGCTACATCCTACTAACCCCCCTTCAGCAGAGCTACAGTATCAGGGCTATGGTATCAGTCCTGTGAAGCTACATCCTACTAACCCCCCTTCAGCAGAGCTACAGTATCAGGGCTATGGTATCAGTGCTGCCGCCTCGTCGTGGATGAGTCATTGGCGGATGACTCATAAACCCGCATGGAGAATAATAATAGCAGCAGCCCACCCTCCCCCTACCACTCCTCCCAATACAAACACACACACACACATGGACACACACACTACTTGTGCGTGTAACACACACTCCTACGCGGGTGAATAGTTCCCCTGTGCCCGGCCTTCTGGACTGGGCATAACAGTCAGAGACCACAAGCCTGGCAGGGAGCTCCATTACAACTGATCTTGTACCGTCGTGTGCTCCTCCCAAAGAGAGAGGAGAGAGAGAGAGAGAGAGAGAGAGAGAGAGAGAGAGAGAGAGAGAGAGAGAGAGAGAGAGACTAAGAGCACCTCCTCCCAGAGAGAGAGAGAGAGAGAGAGAGAGAGAGATAGAGAGATAGAGAGATAGAGAGATAGAGAGATAGAGAGATAGAGATAGAGAGATAGAGAGAGAGAGAGAGAAAGAGAGACTAAGACAAAAGGAAATACAATACAATGAAGAGAAGTGAAAGACAGGCAGAAAACTCCAGAGAGGAAGAGAGAAACATAAAGGGAGAGAGAGAGAGATCCACAATGAAAAACAGAGGGAGAAAGAGAGGTGATAGGAAGAGAAATAGAGAGGGATAGAGAAAGAGAGGGAGGGAGAGAGATCCACAATGAAAAACAGAGGGAGAAATAGAGGTGATAGGAAGAGAAATAGAGGGAGAGAGAGAAAGAGAGGGAGAGAGAGAGAGAGAGAAACACACAGCGATTGAGAAAACAGAGATACACCAATACAAAGAGCGCTCTAGCCTGTCCCCGACTCACTAACCAACCCACTAGGAGCACCAATTAGCTGTGTGTGTGTGTGTGTGTGTGTGTGTGTGTGTGCGTGCGCGTGTATGTGTGTATGTGTGCTTGTGCATGTATGTGTGCTTGTACATGTATGTGTGTATGTGTGCTTGTGCATGTATGTGTGCTTGTACATGTATGTGTGTATGTGTGCTTGTGCATGTATGTGCGTGCTTGTGCATGTATGTGCGTATGTGTGCTTGTGCATGTATGTGTGTATGTGTGCTTGTGCATGTATGTGCGTATGTGTGCTTGTGCATGTATGTGTGTATGTGTGCTTGTGCATGTATGTGCGTGTGTGTGCGTATGCTACCGGTGAGTCAACAGTAACGACTGCATTACAGCAGATCAATAGCAGGCCACACAAACACAGAGGGGGGGGGGGGGGGGGGGGGGGGTGAACAGCACCCCTCGGGGGAGAGAAAATAATGCACACGCCGCCGCTCTCTCCCCGCTAGAGAGAAAGAAAATAATAATAAAGACATGGGACGGCCCCAATCATGGCAGAACAAACCACCCCGATAACCGCCACGGCAGGCAGCTGCGAGCGCTGGCGCTAAGCTGCACGTCGGTGGAGAGGGTGGAGCTGTCAGAGGGGCGAGATGGATTCATTAATCAACCTTTGTTAACCTGGAAAGACCGCACTGGGACCGAGTTCCTTAGCGGACGGGGTGGAGTGGTGGGTTCCGTGATGTAGGTTACGCACACGCACACACACAACCGGAGTGAGTTTTGGTGAATGTAGAGGGGTCTGTAATTGTATGTTGTGCATGAACGAATCCCTCGAGGGTGTGGATAAACTGGATATTCAGGTTAAGCTCACACACGTGGGGAGGAAGTATTGCTCTTCAAACATTCCCGACTGATCTTCCAGAACACATCCTGTTCAAACGTTCCCGACTGATCTTCCAGAACACATCCTGTTCAAACGTTCCCGACTGATCTTCCAGAACACATCCTGTTCAAATGTTCCCGACTGATCTTCTAGAACACATCCTGTTCAAACGTTCCCGACTTAATCTTCTAGAACACATCCTGTTCAAACGTTCCTGACTGATCTTCCAGAACACATCCTGTTCAAACGTTCCTGACTGATCTTCTAGAACACATCCTGTTCAAACGTTCCCGACTTAATCTTCTAGAACACATCCTGTTCAAACGTTCCTGACTGATCTTCCAGAACACATCCTGTTCAAACGTTCCTGACTGATCTTCCAGAACACATCCTGTTCAAACGTTCCTGACTGATCTTCCAGAACACTTCCTGTTCAAACGTTCCTGACTGATCTTCCAGAACACATCCTGTTCAAACGTTCCTGACTGATCTTCCAGAACACATCCTGTTCAAACGTTCCCAACTGATCTTCTAGAACACATCCTGTTCAAACGTTCCCAACTGATCTTCCAGAACACATCCTGTTCAAACGTTCCTGACTGATCTTCTAGAACACATCCTGTTCAAACGTTCCCGACTGATCTTCCAGAACACATCCTGTTCAAACGTTTCCGACTGATCTTCCAGAACACATCCTGTTCAAACGTTCCTGACTGATCTTCCAGAACACATCCTGTTCAAACGTTCCTGGGAGCTTACAGGGTTCTGACCCGTGGTGCGGATGAAAAATTGCTATTCCGTGACTTTCCCATGCCTATGTGGGAGCACTTTGATGACACAGTATAAAAAAAGAAAAGAAAAAATGTTAGATAATAAAAATTAAAAAAAAATAAGATTCCTTCCTGGTTTGTTAGATTTCTTTCAGCTTGGGAATAAACAGTGTGGAACAACACACTGAAACAACAGTTGGCCCCCGCTGTGGAACAGCAGCCATAACAACAGCTTGAGAACCACCAGTTCATTCAATGAATGTGTGTGAAATATTTGTAAAATTCCTTGAATTCCCAGAGACTTTTTATATATAAAAAAAAAGAAGAAAAAATAACTCAGAATTCCATGATATTCCAGGAATTCCACGACCTGTGGGGGGCTAGACCCTACTGTCTCACCGTGGTGGGGGACTAGACCCTGGGACTACTGTCTCACCGTGGTGGGGGACTAGACCCTGGGACTACTGTCTCACCGTGGTGGGGGACTAGACCCTGGGACTACTGTCTCCCCGTGGTGGGGGACTAGACCCTGGGACTACTGTCTCCCCGTGGTGGGGGACTAGACCCTACTGTCTCACCGTGGTGGGGGACTAGACCCTGGGACTACCGTCTCACCGTGGTGGGGGACTAGACCCTGGGACTACCGTCTCACCGTGGTGGGGGACTAGACCCTACTGTCTCCCCGTGGTGGGGGACTAGACCCTGGGACTACTGTCTCACCGTGGTGGGGACTAGACCCCTACTGTCTCACGTGGTGGGGGGCTAGACCCCTACTGTCTCCCCGTGGTGGGGGACTAGACCCTACTGTCTCCCCGTGGTGGGGGACTAGACCCTACTGTCTCCCCGTGGTGGGGGACTAGACCCTACTGTCTCCCCGTGGTGGGGGGCTAGACCCCTACGGTCTCCCCGTGGTGGGGGACTAGACCCTGGGACTACTGTCTCACCGTGGTGGGGGACTAGACCCCTACTGTCTCCCCGTGGTGGGGGACTAGACCCTGGGACTACTGTCTCCCCGTGGTGGGGGACTAGACCCCTACTGTCTCCCCGTGGTGGGGGACTAGACCCTACTGTCTCCCCGTGGTGGGGGACTAGACCCTGGGACTACTGTCTCACCGTGGTGGGGGACTAGACCCCTACTGTCTCCCCGTGGTGGGGGACTAGACCCTACTGTCTCACCGTGGTGGGGGACTAGACCCTGGGACTACTGTCTCACCGTGGTGGGGGACTAGACCCTGGGACTACTGTCTCACCGTGGTGGGGGACTAGACCCCTACTGTCTCCCCGTGGTGGGGGACTAGACCCTACTGTCTCACCGTGGTGGGGGACTAGACCCTGGGACTACTGTCTCACCGTGGTGGGGGACTAGACCCTACTGTCTCACCGTGGTGGGGGACTAGACCCTGGGACTACTGTCTCCCCGTGGTGGGGGACTAGACCCTGGGACTACTGTCTCACCGTGGTGGGGGACTAGACCCTACTGTCTCCCCGTGGTGGGGGACTAGACCCTGGGACTACTGTCTCACCGTGGTGGGGGACTAGACCCTGGGACTACTGTCTCACCGTGGTGGGGGACTAGACCCTGGGACTACTGTCTCACCGTGGTGGGGGACTAGACCCCTACTGTCTCCCCGTGGTGGGGGACTAGACCCTACTGTCTCACGTGGTGGGGGACTAGACCCTACTGTCTCACCGTGGTGGGGGACTAGACCCTACTGTCTCACCGTGGTGGGGGACTAGACCCTACTGTCTCACCGTGGTGGGGGACTAGACCCTACTGTCTCACCGTGGTGGGGACTAGACCCTGGGACTACTGTCTCACCGTGGTGGGGGACTAGACCCTGGGACTACTGTCTCCCCGTGGTGGGGGACTAGACCCTACTGTCTCACGTGGTGGGGGACTAGACCCTACTGTCTCACGTGGTGGGGGACTAGACCCTACTGTCTCACCGTGGTGGGGGACTAGACCCTACTGTCTCACCGTGGTGGGGGACTAGACCCTACTGTCTCACCGTGGTGGGGGACTAGACCCTACTGTCTCACCGTGGTGGGGACTAGACCCTACTGTCTCCCCGTGGTGGGGGACTAGACCCTAAGACTACTGTCTCACCGTGGTGGGGGACTAGACCCTAAGACTACTGTCTCACCGTGGTGGGGGACTAGACCCTAAGACTACTGTCTCACCGTGGTGGGGGACTAGACCCTACTGTCTCACCGTGGTGGGGGACTAGACCCTGGGACTACTGTCTCACCGTGGTGGGGGACTAGACCCTGGGACTACTGTCTCACCGTGGTGGGGGACTAGACCCTGGGACTACTGTCTCACCGTGGTGGGGGACTAGACCCTGGGACTACTGTCTCACCGTGGTGGGGGACTAGACCCTGGGACTACTCTCACCGTGGTGGGGGACTAGACCCCTACTGTCTCACGTGGTGGGGGACTAGACCCCTACTGTCTCCCCGTGGTGGGGGACTAGACCCTGGGACTACCGTCTCCCCGTGGTGGGGGACTAGACCCCTACTGTCTCCCCGTGGTGGGGGACTAGACCCTGGGACTACCGTCTCCCCGTGGTGGGGGACTAGACCCCTACTGTCTCACCGTGGTGGGGGACTAGACCCCTACTGTCTCACGTGGTGGGGGACTAGACCCCTACTGTCTCACCGTGGTGGGGGACTAGACCCCTACTGTCTCCCCGTGGTGGGGGACTAGACCCTACTGTCTCACCGTGGTGGGGGACTAGACCCTGGGACTACCGTCTCCCCGTGGTGGGGGACTAGACCCTGGGACTACCGTCTCCCCGTGGTGGGGGACTAGACCCCTACTGTCTCCCCGTGGTGGGGGACTAGACCCTGGGACTACCGTCTCCCCGTGGTGGGGGACTAGACCCTACTGTCTCCCCGTGGTGGGGGACTAGACCCTGGGACTACTGTCTCCCCGTGGTGGGGGACTAGACCCTGGGACTACTGTCTCACCGTGGTGGGGGACTAGACCCTGGGACTACTGTCTCACCGTGGTGGGGGACTAGACCCTGGGACTACTGTCTCACCGTGGTGGGGGACTAGACCCAGGGCTGTACGCTAAGCTTTTTCACTAGGGGCACACTTGTCCCTAAATGAGAAATTTAGGGGCAAAGAATATTTTTTAGGGGCACATTTTTAAATAACTATTTTACCATTATAGTAGGGCTGGGCGATATGGCCTCTAAATGATATCACGATATTTTGACATTTCCTCTAAAGCACTTAAAAATGCTTGATTTAACCCTTTGATGCATACAGTCACGCCAATATGATGATTATAATAAGTCCCTGCAACATACGTTTGCATTATTAAACCATGAAGATGCTTTAAAAAATAATTTAATGAAAATGTACTAAGAGTAGTCTACTGACACACTAATAAAAAAAATTATTTACATCTAAGACAATTTATATAAAAACTCTTGGGTGCCTTTTACACAGTACTGTGTTTTCTATCCACTTTAGCCAAACACACATATATATATATATATATATATATATATATATATATATACACACACACACTACTGTGAGAAAATAATAATCACACAGACTTAATGATTTTAGAATATTTCAGATAATGAAATTAAATGTTTATATCATCAACTATCCAGTTAGTATTTATACTGTGTGTAACATTTGGCTACTTTAAATCATTGAATGTAGAGAGAGAGCGAGAGAGAGAGAGAGAGGGGGGGGGCGAGAACGAACAAGAGAGCCAGCCCCCCCCTTCGGGTTTTGTTCTAGGTTCGCGTTTTGATCGTCTAAGCTGCCGTAGGTGATGACGTCACACTCGAATGTAAACAGGAAGAGATGGAGATGGAGACACACGGAGAATGGAAATTGAATGATATACAGAAATGAATAACCAATAAATATGAAGTTATGTTTAAACTTCTGTTGTCAAGCGTTGTCAATATAACCCACCCCCTTTCCTCACGAATGGAACTAGTCTTGTGGAGTCCGCTTTGACCGTTGTCCAGGGTTAGCAGAGATCGCTAGTTAGCTTAGCATAATCCTAATGGATACCTTGGTTAGGAGCTACCGTTAGCTCATTGCTCGTGTCAATTAAATTACATGTTATTAAAGGTCCGCGCTGGTCTGTCTAATTAAATTACAACCGCAACATTATATTGCACTGTACAGCCCTGGTTGTAGGCTAATGTTTTACTACAATTTGTATGGATTAATTTAGGAGTGAAATGCGAATGAAGGGTTGAAATCACCAGCTTGCCCCCAGATATTATTTTAAACTCGCACGGACCAAATTAGGGGGCAATTTGCTATCATATCATCGCACTGTACAGCCCTGACTAGACCCTGGGACTACTGTCTCACCGTGGTAGGGGACTAGACCCTGGGACTACTGTCTCACCGTGGTGGGGACTAGACCCTGGGACTACTGTCTCACCGTGGTGGGGGACTAGACCCTGGGACTACTGTCTCCCCGTGGTGGGGGACTAGACCCTGGGACTACTGTCTCACCGTGGTGGGGGACTAGACCCTGGGACTACTGTCTCACCGTGGTGGGGGTGACCCCGGGCATGCGGACGTCCAGGGAGATGTTGTGAGAGTTGGTGAGGATCACTGGCTGCTTGGGCAGGGCTGTGCAGTCGCTGGGGTCCGACGATGGGGGACTTTCCTGGTACCTGGGGAAGGAGGGGAGTACAGGAGGAGTCAGGTGATGATTATTACACAACTACACCTCGTCCTCTCCTGCTACTTCTAGGTCACTTAAAAAATGTTTTTTTTAAAGAACGGGAGTGGTTCTTGTATAGTAAATAGATGGATATAGCAAGATAGCATAATGATATATAGTATAACTGTATATTGTATAGTATTGTATAGTAGTGTACATAAGACCCAGTGCCTCATCCGTAGCTAACACTGTATTGCACTATCGCAGGACCTTAGCATGTCGTTACCATACTTTTTGTAAACTTTATGTAAATTATACCTGTTATGTCTTATTCTATGTCTTATTCTTATTTGTATTACTTGTATTATTGCACAATTGCTGCGGGCATGACCACCTGCATTTCACTGTATGCTTGTATGCCGTGACAAATAAAACTCTTGACTCTTCTCGCTATCCAGTACCTTATGGCATTCTGGGCTACTGTAGGCTTGTTGCCTACAGTAGTCAACAATACCGCTGCACATGCGTGTTGTATCCATGGCAACAATGTATCCATCACCAACCACCTGACAATGTGTTATGACAGACTAGCAACAATGTATCTATCACCAACCACCATTATGTATGACAGACTAGTGTTGTTGCTTTTGATTTAACGTTATCCATTTGTTATTTTACCACGATTTGCACCTTTGGGTTTCATTGTATATTTGTTATTGTCTGGCATTGTGATTTGCACCTTTGTCTTTTATTGTATATTTGTTATTTATTTCTATTGTCTGGCATCGTGATTCACCCCTTTGCTTTTTATTGTATATTTGTTCTTTATTTCTATTGTCTGGCATCGTGATTCACCTCTTTGCGTTTAGTCTTTTATTCTATATTTGTTATACAAATCGGTGTTGTCACAATGAGTTTATTAGTCATGGGAAATTCCACATCACTCGTCTAATGCACTCCTCCCACCCCAGTGGCAACAATACATTATGTCACATTATGTACATTATGGTACCAAATGTATTATGTCATAATTCCCCAAATAAGGGAGTCCGGCTCCAATCTGGGAAAATGAATGGGTTTTTAAAAGATGGCCTCTAGCTTTGTCTGCGGTCCACACAGGCTCTGTACCTTGAATGAAGTCATCTAATGACGATGTCTCTCTCTAAGGCAGGGGATTTAGAATTTTAGCAAGAAAGACAACAGTAGCCAAAACGAGCTTAGAATTGCAGCACAGGTTCGCTGATGTCACCTGCTTCAGTGCATTCCATCAATGGGGCCGTAACAAAATCAGATCCTTGTGGCTAGTTAGCTAAACATGTCTCACCAGCACTGCACTGTAGAAGCACTAAATGACTGGTGAACGAGAAAGGAAAACGTATTTAGTGCAAGAAACACTTGAGGTCTATTAGTAAATAATAGAGACTGATGAGTTTCAAGTTTTGTTTTATTTGTCACATATAAGGTACATGTACATTACAGTGAAATGCTTGGTTCTGTATGACCCTCTAAAGATTGTGCTTCATACAGTAAAAAAGAAAAAAATAATAAAGACCAAACACTATACTAAGCACAAAATGCAAAGATGAGGTAGAGATGTAGTGCAAATCTTTTAGTAATAAATAGATCAAATAGATCAAATATGGTGTAGTGTTAAAAAGTGTTTAAAGTGAATGTTAAAAGTCTCATCTCTATTGTTTGATATCGTGATAAATACTATATAGTTTAGTGTCTATTGTTTTGTCGTACTGTGGCCCTTTAGAAGTTGTTGATGGGGGTTCCTCGTGGCTCACCACGCAATCGCAACATCCTGGGTCCGTCACTCACCGACTGACCCATCAAATAAGTTCAAGTTTCAAGTTCTGTTTTATTTATTTGTCACATATACAGTACATGTACATTACAGTGAAATGCTTGGTTCTGTATGAGCCCCCTGAGATTGTGCTTCATACAGTAAAAAAAGACCAAACACTATACAAAATAATATACAATACTAACGTACAAAATGCAACAAAGTGCTCAAATGAGAATAAAGCAGAAGTGCCCTAAAAATATATATATAAAAAAAAATTATGTTTTGATATGTCTCTGCACCGTTGTCACCCAGACAAAGTATTGCACATGCATTGTATTTGAAAAAAAGAGTGTTTCTGATGGTAATCTCAGAATCCCCCATAAGACAAAGCGGGGCTCGCAACTCATTAGTAGTTCCAAGGTGTTTATTTGACAAAAAGGCAGATGCAACGTTTCGACCCTTCCGGTCTTCTTTAAGCATGAAGACAACACAACACTGACATCTTTTTATACAGGAAGTGAACTAAATTGAATATCAGCCCCACCTGGTGATCAGGGGCGGTCCCAAGAACTCAAGAATCTCAGAATCCCCCCATAATATATAGATATAGATATATTTGTGGCAGCCCACTGCGAGATCAGACAGGCCTGCAAAATGTCCCTCGGGATGAATAAAGTATTTCTATTCTAATTACATTTCCCAAAATGACGCGACAACAACACGATCCAACGCACCTCTTCCGTTGCCAGGTCACAGTCACCATGTCACTATGTAATTTACCACCATATATGTACAGCCTCTCATGAGATTAGATAAATACAATTCAAGGACACTCGCAGTGCCCATAATTGCTCAAACATTGCAGACAACGTGTAAACAGGCCTCTCTAGATACTAGGTTTCGTCGAAAACAAGGAAGTGCCAAGGGGCGTTCCGTGGGGCTGTGATCCAGACCAACAAAGCCAAAAGGCAATTTAAGCAGTTAACCCTTTTCACTGCCGCACTACCAAACGGTTAACCCTTTCCCTGTGACAACACACAGAAGGTTAACCCTTTCACTGCCACACACAACAGCAGGTTAACCCTTTCACTGCCACACTACAGAAGGTTAACGATAGTAAAGGGTTAACCTTCTGTAGTGTGGCAGTGAAAGGGTTAATGGATAGTAACTTTCAATAGTCCAACGGATCAATTCCTCTACTATATCAGGCCTGGGGGAGGGGATACTGGGAGGGGATACCGTCTCCGGAAGACGCTGGCTGGATCCCCTGAGGCGCGGCATTAGAAGTGTGGAGCGCTCCGTTAATGAGTGTGTACCGAGCAGGCGGAGGAGGAGCGTGCTAACAGCTGATGGCGAGCGGGGAGGGAGCCACGGCGCCGGGGGGAGATAACAAGGCTTCTAGCAGGAATCGGAGAGGGGACGGGAAAAAACGCAGTTCCTAGAAATTGTCCGATTTATAGAAAATAATGCCGTGAAAGGAGAAGGTTTGGAGAATGAAGTCACTTTGTTTGTTTTTCCTGTAGTTTGTGATTAATTAACACCTATACACTGCCTTTTTGCTGAAAGATATGTTGGAAATTAACTTCTACTTATATATATACTTCTATATATATATATATATATATATATATATATATATATATATATATATATATATATATATATATATATATATATATATATAATTTCTAAGTAGGCTTAGTTGATCAAATAAAAAATAGAATTCTATACAATTGAGAAAAAAAAGAGAGCACAAATGTAATTCCTATCACTATATAACCCGTCAAGCGTTCTCTTTAATAAGTCATTCTAATATTAACTTTTAGAAACACTTTGAATAGATAAACTGCCCCTGGGAGCCTCACCACCGCGAGCTCTCACAACAACAGCTGTTTCCGTATAACATGGTACATCATGTCGCCGGTATCCGTCACGGTGTCCACTTTAAAAAACACACACTCTATCCCCCCCAGAGAGCAGCCCAGATAAAGAACACCTTCCTCCGTACCTTTTGAACCTGTAGAGGGGGTTCTTCACATCCAGACCGTGGCTCGGGCAGACGAGCGCCGCCAACAACAACGCCGCCACGCAGAAGAGCGCAAGGACTCCCATCTCCCCTGTCGCTATAGCGATGCCGCTACTACTGCTGCTGCTGCTGCTGCTGTTGTGACCGCCGAGTCGAGGAGGCGGAGAGGAGGAGAGGAGCCAGGCAGCGCTGCGCTGTGTGACTGGGATCAGCCTGCGAGTAAACACAGGCAGCGGTGGCAACAAAAAAGAAAAGAAAAAAAATCCCAGGTCCTGGATCAGCAGCAATGAAGTAGTCCAGAGGGAGTTACGGCTGTTAAGAAGCAAGAGGAGGAGGAGGAGGAGGGGAGAGGAAGAGGAGGAGGTGGAGAAGACAGTGGCTGTGTGAGTGGTTCTGCCAGCCACTGTGCGATGCAGCCTTGCAGGGCTAGAGGTGCTGGCTTTGTTTTCCTTTCTTTATGACTGAACTGTGCTCACACACTCGCACACACACACACACACACACACACACACCCACACACAGAGAGGCGGGACTCCCCCCTAGTCAACGCCCCCTCCCCCTCTCTCTCTCTCTCCATCACTCACTCTCTCTCCGGTCTTCTCTTCTCACACAAGTGGCTGTTCTGGACGCGTGGACTCTCCTCTGCAGTAAAGTTCTTTACAGAGAGAGAGAGAGAGAGAGAGAGAGAGAGAGAGAGAGAGAGAGAGAGAGAGAGAGAGAGAGAGAGAGAGAGAGAGAGAGAGAGACAGAGAGACAGAGAGACAGAGAGACAGAGACAGAGAGAGAGAGAGTAGGAAGAGACAGACAGAGAGAGACAGAGAGAGTAGGAAGAGACCGAGAGAGAGACAGAGACAGAGGGAGAAAGACAGAGAGAGAGAGAGAGAGAGAGAGAGAGAGGGAGAGAGAGAGAGAGAGAGCAGAGGAGGAGGAGGAGGGGAATATGTGAGGAGGAGAGCCTGTCCGGATCTGCCCTTGCTCAGCTCTCACTCAGCTCTCCGCTAAAGGAGAGGAGATAAAGAGAGGCAGATGAAAGGAGCGGAGAGGAGGGAGGGAGGGAGGGTGAGGATGCAGGAGGAGAAGCAGAGTCTATGCTGGCACTCACTTTGGGGAGTTGGAAGGCACATCCCTTCTTCTGGTACTGACGGAGCAGGGAGGGGGGTCCGTCTCGGGTCAGAACCTGTGGGGGGGGGGGGGGGGGGGGGGGAGAACAAACTGAATCAGATGTGCTTGTTGTGGGTTTGGGGGGGTCTTGTGTCCTGATGAACACAGCACTGACGCTAAAAACAGTGTGGTGAAGCTAAGACGGACTCTCTTTAACTCTTTCAGTGCCACTCACGAGATTTCTCGTGTTTTTTTATAGGTGGTTGCGTGCCACTCACGAGATTTCTCGGAATTATTATAATATTTTTTTTTTGCGATCTGAAAAATTATTGCATCACCCGAGCCTACCCGAGTATAGCCGAGCTGCGCCGGTGATCACTGTGGAAAAAAGCGCCCCCTGTCGTCTCCCAGATGACATAAGTGATTTTGGAATGGACTCAATGAAAATGAATGGGGAAAAAAATCCGGTACTCCACATTTTCCAGTTCACTGATCCAGCCGGGGTTACCACAGTTCATTCTGGAGCCTCAGATCCCCGCGGATCATAGAGATCTACTGTGTCGCGTTGGATCCATACACGTATCGATTTTTTCGAATGGTGATCAGGAATTGGAATATACCAGTTGGATACCATCTGATGTCAGGTAAGGACTCTATGTTATCAGTGGTAGGATAATCGGAGTAAGTTTGATGAAGTTATAAGCTGTTTTGTGAAATGTCTTCTTTCGGTTTCACTGTAAAACTCTGTGAGGAAATCAACGGAGCGATTATCAGTGCGCGGCCGTAATGTGCTTGCGTGCATGTATAATATTGATCATCTAGCGTTTATTTGAAAACGATTCATAAAAAGGCAGACGAATATCAACGTTGTGGAATATTCCACTAAAAGACGATTTTCATAGAATGCTCCAGAATGAGCTGTTTTTTATATCAAAACGGGGGCTTTTCTAACTGCTCTGAAATGGAAACGACGCGATAAAAAAACAATCTGTCTTCACAGCACTGACTGGAAAATAGTCTTTGATAATGCGATGGGCAGATTAGACACATAGCCATAATTTAAAACATAGATTAGGCGATATTAACGTTAACATTGGCGCCGATGGTGGCATTCAAGTGGTAAAACGGAAAACCAGGCGTGGCACTGAAAGAGTTAATGTATTCCCATTATCATAAGTGGCAGCCCTGCCGTGTTCTCCATTAGCGTTAGTGCCCATGCTCTCCGATGATTGAGGGGGCGGAGGGGCAAGTTGATTCACATGCTATCTGTCCCGCCCGCTTCCCCCTATTTCATCAAATATTTATACATGTTGTTGACACAGAGTCGTGATGGAACCTCCGCATCAGCTAGTGCCACAGCACGGGTCTCAACGTGGGGGCTCGTCCGGGACGAACGAGGATGATAAAGCCACAGGGAACGAGAGAGAGAGTTGTGTCATGAGAGAGTGAGAGAGGAAGAGAGAGAGAAAGAGGAAGAGAGAGAGACACACAGCAATTGAGAAAATGTAAATATACAAAAAGAGAGAGAGTGTGTGTAGGTGTGTGTGTGTCAGAGACAGAGAGAAAGGACATTGCAGTAATCCAATCAGAGATTTCCGCAGCAAAGAGGATTCCTGGCCTTAAAGGAGATCTACTTGGGCACCAGCAAAACTAGACAACTAGTATTCAGAATGTAGAGTGGATTCCTTCAACAATGAGAGTGAGAGCCAGTGGTTTGGCTGAATGTATTTTCTCTTTGCATGCACATGGCTAACAAAAGTCCAAGCAAGTTCAGGAGGCAAAATAATAAGTTGAGAGAGGACTAGTCCATTTCTATGGCTGGGGGAAATAATTGATTTACATGATAATCACGATTCAATCATTTCAAAATCTAATCACAAATTCCACAAATCGATACATTTTCAAGTTTTTCAGTCTTGTAATAATTAGGGATGCACCGATCCGACTTTTTCAGTCCCGATACCGATACCTGGGCTTTGGGTATCGGCCGATACCGAGTACCGATCCGATACCCATTGTTCAATTAATAAACTGAAATAGACTGGGATCATTATTTTGTGCAAGGCAACATCAGGCTTGACTTAAAACATTACTTTCATAACTTAGTGAAACAAAATGTAAAAAATTAACAGATATAAATGTACTGAATTGCTATTTATTATTTTATTATTATAAAAAATATATATATTAAAATATTTGTATCCGATATATATATATATATATTTTTTTTAATACTTGTTGCAATCAGGAAAGCGCTTTAGATAGCCTGCCTGTAAAACAAACGGAAGAAAGTTTTGTTTTGTTCCAGAGGCCATTCGAATGGTCAGTTCACTAATATGCACCTTTTGACCCCTTGATTTAAACCTTTTTCACCAAAGTGCACTTTTTTCCCCCCTACTGACCGAATTTATTTATTGGACTCGACAGATCAGCTATATAAGGATCCTGTTCTAACAGTGTCATGTCTCTTGTGCTTTAATAGTGTCATGTATGTCTCTTGTCCCCTGTTTTGTCTTGGATGTGTATAAGTGCAGCTGTTTGCCGTATTCATGCCTTAAGTTATTTTAATAAAAAAATATTAATAATTTAAATTACAAAACAAAAAGGTGAAGTATTTTGGGATAACCATCAGTACTGACATCGTACCCAGAGACCAAAGAAGTGGAACAACAATCTCCTGTAGCAAACATTCCAGCCAACCGACGTATTCTCTACTAAACTTCCAGCCAACTCTGACTCAATAACTCAGTCCGGACTCCGTAGCCAATTCCATTTGAAAAGATCTGGGCGCCGCCCGATGTTGTTGATAAAGCTTTCGATACATGATCCACACAATTGAGCCCAGGTATAACATGTCATCCCGTCGACCTGTTAACGAGAAAGCGGTGCCTCAACTAGACCAAGAGGTAAAAGAAAAGGTTGTGGCAGCAGCCTTGCACCAAGCAATAAGCGGAGCACTTATTATGTGGTGCGAGGACATCCAAGAGCAACGCAGTCCTTTGTCACCTTCAGATTCAGATTCCTTTATTGTCACTTATTTCAGTACTTTTAGCAAGAACAGTGTAATTCTATTTATTGTGGTCCTCGACCATAGCAGCTTCTATCTTAATAAGAGATTCTTAATAATAAAATAAGATAAAAATACAATATACATTTAGCATAGAATAAAATAAGATGACTAAAATAAAAATTACTATATACAGTTCTAAAAGTGTGCAGATAAAATAAAATAAGATAATACAATACATTTAGCATAGAATAAAATAAGATTACTATATACAGTTCTAAAAGTGTGCAGATAAAAATACAATAAATTTAGCATAGAATAAAATAAGATGACTAAAATAAAGATGACTATAATACAGTTCTAAAAGTGTGTATCAGGATGTAGATATTATACTATATACATTTTAAATAACAAAGATGGCTATGTACAGTTAAAAAAGAAACTGCTCACTATATCACCAGTGTCTGGCAGCTTGAGTCTCGTGTTCTACAAATTAGAATAATGCACGAAAGCCACAGGTGCAATGCAAATGTGAATCAAATGTAAGCTAGTACGTCTTTACGTATATAGCACCTTTTCCAACGATATTGCAACGTGCTTCACAAGATACAGAAATAATACAACATACATCAAATAACACAATAATGAAAACAAGTTGCATCACATAACATAAGAATATAAAAACAGCTAAATGCAAGAGGATAAAAAACATTACAGTACAGCCCCTAAACAGGGAAGGCATGTTGATAAGATGTGTTCAGAGTAGTTTTTTAAAAGACGTTTACAAGATTCAGCCGATCTAACAGAGAGGGGAGGGAGTTCCAGATGGACGGGGCCCTAATGACAAAAGAGCAGAGGATCTGCCTGAGGGAGCAGGGACCAGGCATCAGTGTTTCCCATTAATTACCTAGACTGTGGCGGCCTGTGGCGGTCTAATTAGTCCCGCCACAGTTTTATAATGAACCAAAAAAAAAGTTAAAAAAAAAGAAAAAGAAAAATCTTTTTTTAAATATAACGTTTGCCAATAGGGATGTATCAGTAGTATTGTCAGTGGTAGTAGTCGTAATAGTAATCCACTATATTTTTTTATTTTCTAAAAAAATAAACCAGTTCAACACAGGTAACCACTTTTGCTTAATTTCTTTGATGGCTCAAATGTATGCTCTACCAGTGGTTCCCAATCCTCTCCTCGAGACACCCCAGCCGCTCCATGTATTTGTTAAATTCCACCACCAGCACACCTGATTCAACTAATAAAAGGGCTAGTTAAGTTGAATCAGGTGTGCTGGTTGGGGAATTTAACAAATACATTGAACGGCTGGGGTGCTTCGAGGAGAGGATTGGGAAGCACTAGTCTAGTCGATTTTGTGTTTTGAGCACAAAGTTCATCATAGATCTAGCCTCTTTATTTTGCTCTCAAAGTGCACCAGATTGATGCATTTAACTTTAAAATGTACACAAAAACCACAGTCTCACAAAATCCTGTGGGAAACTGATAAGAGCTACAGGCAGTCTCTATCTATCTCAATCACCTACTCGAGATAGAAGCCTGTGGCCGCTCGATATCCCCCAGCGAGGTGCTAAACTCGCCAAGTTCTCGAGTCAATTACTATTTCTTGTCAAGCTTACTTCATAGTCACTGGTTTAATTATATCCAGTTGATATGAAATGTAAGCATAGAAGAGTTGTTAACCTCTTCTTGTTTGTAATAAACCGAATGTATGTCTAGGAGAACTCTTATTGCCTATAATAACAATAATATCATTATTATCATTGTTATCATTATCATCATTTTATTAAATGCCTGTTATGCTGCTTCTCTGAAAGCCTGATGATCTTACGTCACCGTAACCGCCAATGTCCTCATTTGTGAGGGATGGTCTGTAATTATTATTATTACCATTATTATTATCATCAATTTACGAAAGAACCCTTAGCGTACTAACACGTAATCATTATTTGCAAGCTTGGTGATATTACTTCACCGTTTAATAAGTTTTACTACTGCCAATAGCATATTTAAGCATTACATCACACGCAGGAGTGGTTTGTGACCAATAAACCATGCCTAGGGGTGGTCGTTAGGCCCGAGGCGCAGCCGAGGGTCGTTAGACCCCCCTAGCAGCGTTTCCGTTAGCCGGTAATTACCGGTTTTTGACCGGCAAAATCTGTTGAAGTCCGACATATTTAATCTCTCCGGTCATAATGTCCGGTGAAAATAATTCCCTCTAAACACAATTAGATTATTTGAATTGTATTAAAATAGGCTAAAATTAAATAGCCTATGCGATGAACGAAACAAACAATCATTAAGCAGCCGGTCTAATAATGACATTGTCTCGTCAGCGCGAGCTGGCTGCTGATATATTTGCGAGAAGCATCCATCTGCCGGCCGGCAGGGTGCAGTACTCCAATTCAGCCATTGGCAATTCAGCTGTTGGGTGGGGGCGCTGCTGAGCGGTTTCCAGACCGGACCTAAAAACACTGCTGCTCCATGCTTCACGTAAATATATCAGCAGCCAGCTCGCGCTGACAACAGAATGTCATTATTAGACCGGCTGCTTGGTGAAGCAACGATGAAACAAATGATTGTTTCGTTTTTAGCCTATTTTAATACAATTCAAATAATCAAATTGTGTTTAGAGGGAATTATTTTCACCGGACATTATGACCAGCACCAAGTCGTTGGGAGGTGGAGATATAAATCACGCAAACCCACGATAATGTTCAGTTCTTAGCTTGATATAATTAATATAAATGTCCAATATAACGGAATTCGTTAGCTCATAAAAATGTGATTATAACAGACTGCTGTTTATTAAGGTCGGGCAGACTGCCCACCGACACCTCAAGTCGGCAGCAGCACGAAGTCTCGAGGGACTTATTTTATTTGGAATATATTAATGACTGTATATACGCAAAAGTAGCCTAGTTTTAAGTTAAAATATTATAAATGCCTTGATGATGTCATTCTTTATATAGGCATATCAATTGTTTTTAAGCTCAATAAACTCTGACCGGAATTTATCCCATTTGTCCGGTAGATTGAAATCTACCGGACACTCAGACCTGCAAAAAAAAATTCTAACGGAAACCCTGCCCCCTAGGCATGGTTTATTGGTCACAAACCACGACTGCACGTGGTGTAAAGCTTTTATACAACTGCCAGATTCATCCAACCTTATTTCTATACAATAAACACACATTAATCGAAGATTTATTGAAAAAACCATCCGCCAGAAAAAGTAGTTCCCACAACTACAAAAAAGACAAGTTGCCTCCATGTGGAAGCAGCTTGAAGTGCATCCAACCAAACTAACACATCCAACTGTGTATTATTGGAATGATTGAGAGAAGTTGCCTCATGTGGAAGCAGCTTGAAGTGCATCCAACCAACTAACACATCCAACTGTGTATTATTGGAATGATTGATTGAAAATTTAATTACCAGATGCAGAATGGGTACAATACAGTACGGCTCAATACACACAATTGTTAAGGGAATGCAGACCTACTTTCCATAGAACTTCATTCTTAGATGCTATATATATAATTAGGTAAAACAAATTAAAACGTTTTCTTCGCCCTATTTTTTTATTTATTTCTTTTAGCCTAAACTTAACCAGTTGGAAACCAGGGGTACAGTAATAAAATTAGCAATCAACCAATCAATCAATTCAATAGACCATGCTCACTTAAAACAGCGCTGCTTCTCTCTCAGTCTGACTCCCCCGCTGTTGCAGACAGGAGTGTGTGTGTGTGTGTGTGTGTGTGCGTGTGTGTGTGTGTGTGTGTGTGTGTCACAGTGTGTGTGTGTGTGTGCGTGCGTGTGTGTGTGTATGTGTGTGTGTGTGTGTGTGTGTGTACGTGTGTATGTGTGTTTGTGGGTACGCCAGCGTCGGACAGTGTGAGAGAGAACGCTGCAGTCAGTAGAAAGAAGGAAGTAGAAATTTAAATCAATCAATTAATCTATCAATCAAACCGCGATTTTTCTTTTGTTCTAGATTGTCTCAAGACCCATCAATTACATCATCCAACATTGTTTAAAGGACTAACACATTCCCCTTGACAGAATCGCTTCATATTTAGTCGTTATGGTGCTTTCAACATAACCATTTGTTGTCCGCGATCTTGTTTTCTCCCGGAGTGAGCCGGGGAGGGTTATGTGATTCGGTTGTGGGCGGGTCCTGAGCCCAGGACCGTGGATTGTTGCCAATAAAGACGTGTGAATGGCCAATCAGAATCGAGAAATTTGCATGCCGTTGTATAAATATATATATATAATATATAACTTTAGCTGAAAAGCATTAACCAGCAATTGATTCAATCTGTAGTACATGCTGCCAGTACATAGTCACCTTTAAGAGGAAATCAGGGCGCGGCCAGCTTCGTGGCCCATTGCTGGCAGAAAGCAGTGCTCGAACTCAATGGATAATTATAAAAAAGTCATCTTTATTTCAAGTTACAAAAAAAGACTGTATTGGAAATGTCCAATACAGTTTAAAAGATTATATAAACAAAACAACTCATCTCTAAGATAGCAATAGCCTAACACGGCTGGTGTCTGCAAGCAAAATCCTGCATCTCAAAAACTCTGTAAAATCTGATCTGGGATCCAGCGAGCTGGTCCTTATATACGGACTCAATACCTTGTTGCTATTAGTCCAAAAACAGTGATGTCACTTCTACCATCCAATCAACACATAATTCAGCAAGGATGAACTCCCCCCCCCTTCTAGTTGCTACAGCAACCGGGGAAGCAACGGGTCACGTTTTTTGGGAAAAACCCCCGGTCTGTTATCTGTTTCTAGCTGGAGCGGAGGCCCCAAGGTCTCCACACATTCCTCTGGGGTCCAGTCAGTATTGAGAAAATGCAAGCAAATGCAAATGCCCTGTGTACAATACATGACATACACTTCTTGCATGAATAGTCTAACACGCCTATATATACATATACATATATATATACATAATCATTTATATCATAATCATAATAATACATCATACATGTGGTTTTTAAAGTGTTATGATGGCACTCTCTTCCTCCTCTCTCTTCAAGACAGGCAAGGGTTAATTTTGCAGGCTGCTCCGTCTAGGTTAGTGCTGTGAGCTCAGTGCTCACCTCCCTACACATTCTTGTTCAGCCCAGAACTCTAACGGAGACTGGAGCACCCCCCTGCCTCTGTTTCCATTCTGACTGTAACATAACATTTAACTGTAGTATAGTTTTAAAAGTGTATAAAAAATATACAGGTGTCACTCGTTGACTTGTGGCACTTAACACCCCCTCTGTCATCTTGTTCTGTCATTTTCCACTGTCCTAATAGCGTCTGTACGGGGGGACGAGATGGCGATTGCAGGGTCACGTGGCTGTGACTCTCCACACCCCCTCTGTCATCTTGGTACCTCGGTACCCTGGTAGCCGGCGGGAAGACTTGCATCTGTTGCTCCCTGGCTGGACGGCTCGATAGGATAGGGGCCACGTCGTTGCTTGGTATCCGGCGGGAAGACTTGCATCTGCTGTTCCCGGCCAATGCACCCCCAGTTGTTGTCGTCTGAAGAACACAATGTCATGGTTCTTATGGTCACCCCCTCTGACCTCTTGGATCTCTTCCGTAGTTTGAGGTAGGTCGAATTGTCACTTCTCTGGCGACCCCACGGGTCCCCGAGAATTGTAGCAGCAGTCCTCGATCGAAGTGTGGTTGGCCTGGTCGTGTGACCCTGTCCGTAGGCCACGCAGGACATCACAGATATAGTCCACAGAGGACTCATTTCTTTTCTCTCTTTCGGGTCCATTCAGGGCTCTCGTCGCCCTGTAACCTGGGTCCAGGCCGATGTCTCTCTGTCTCCATGTCACAGGATATGCGGGCATAATATCCCCTTTTTCATCGCCTGCCCATTCTCCTCCAATCCTGAGCTCCAGGAGAGCTTTCAGAGAAGGCCCCTTGCTGATAGGTCTCAGTTTGGCCTGCTTAGCTCTCTTGTTCGGTCTAGGAGGTTCGTCCCTTGGGTACCGAACTCTCTCCCTAGATCTTGATCTAGATGAGGACCTTGAGGATGCTCTGGAGCTTGACCTATCCCGGTCTTCCTCCATTTCTGAGTTCTGATCTGGGTCAGTATATTCCTTTTTGCTATTCGCTGTGTCGTCCACTGACTCTGGGGGACAGCCCCCCCGTCTAAGAATGCTCCTGGCCCGAGATAGGGCAGGTTCTGATCCTTCCGGTCCGAACTGTACTGTCGGTCTCCTTGGTGTATCCTAAGGAGGGAGGTCGGTTCATTCCAGGATCGCAACATATTCACTTTGATCATCTGATCCTTTATAGAGCGTACAGCTCTCTCTGCCACCCCGTTCGTATTGGGCTGGTAGGGTACAGAGTATTGGGCCATTACACCCGCTTCCTCCAGTAGTTTCAGTCCTGCTTTCAGATACTGCTATTCGTCCCGGTGGCACTGGTTCAGGTTTTGTCCCCCTTACCATCGCACATTGTTCACAGGCCTTTCGGACTGTTCTCGCTCTTTGTTTAGCTTTAGGTATGAGAATGTTGTTGGTTCTCAGGTATACCAACATCCTCTTACTTCCGACATGTCCAAGGTTATCATGTACCTGTCTGATCATGCGAGTAACCTCGTCCTTCGGTACTCTCACCATGCCTTTGTCTTCCCAGGCCGTGGGCATGACTAAGGCCAGTCTTTTGAGGTGTAGCCCTCCGACCTTAAGTAGTTTTTGGGCCAGGGTATCCGCTCTATGGGGATGTTCCTATTCCTAGGGTTTTTTCCCTCGAGAGCTTTGCCTTTCAGTTTGGACGTCATCGATGTATATGGTGACGTCCAGACCTTTCAGAATGTCCTCTATGACTCCTTGGAACACATTCGAAGAGTTCTTATACCCTTGTGGTAATACTGTCCATCCATAAGACAGCTCGTTCCAGGTGAACGCCGTCTTTTGGGTGGATAGGGGGTCGATAGGTACTGACCAGAACCCATTAGCCAAATCAATGCTAGACTTCCAACATTTGTTGGGCAGATTCCTGGTTGTTTGTGCTATGTTTATCATTGTCCTGGTATCTGAGCAAGTTCTTGCGTTCAGGGCAATTAGGTTGTGCACTAATCTCCATGATCCATCGGGTTTGGGGACTCCCATTACAGGGGTATTTGTTAGAGCAGAGTCCAACATAGTCAATACGCCCATTTGTTCCAATTCCGTGATTGTTTCCGTCCACTTCCTTCTTGCACAGGGGGTCAACCCTGTGTTGTGCTTGTCTCGGTCCAGACTGGGTAGTTAGTGACTGTTATGTCTGGTCTTAGCTCTGGCTAGTTAGCCTGCTGTAGACTCAGGCTAGGTAGCCTCTTGTAGACTCAGCTCCTGCTGATAACACCAGCCTGTATGATTACGCTGGTTCCACTTCCGTCACAGTAGCAGGACTTATGCAGGACTTATTCTGACTTTAAGTAAACATTAGGTTACTTCTAGTTCAGGTGACCTGTTACCTGTTTTCTACTTAAGTTCTGACTCTAAGTAAGCATTATGTTACTTCAAGTTTAAGTGACTTTAAAGCTCCCTCGGCCTTGGACTTTAATGTTCCCTCGGCCTGCTAGTCGCAAGTCGTTTTCTACTTAAGTTTTGACTAAGTAAGCATTATGTTACTTCAAGTTCAAGTGACTTTAAGGCTCCCTCGGCCTTGGACTTTAAGGTTCCCGCGGCCTGCTAGTCGCAAGTAGTTTTCAGTTTAGACTCCAAGTAAGCATTATGTTACTTCAAGTTCAAGTGACTGTAAGGCTCCCTCGGCCTGCTAAACTCTAAGTAAGCATTATGTTACTTCAAGTTTAAGTGACTTTAAAGCTCCCTTGGCCTTTGTCTCTAAGGCTCTCTTGGCCTGCTATTCACAAGTAGTTTTCTACTTAAGTTTTGACTCTAAGTAAGCATTATGTTACTCCAAGTTCCGGTGACTGTAGTAAGTATTATTTTACTCCAGAGGCACCTGACAGCAGTCACTTCAGTTCATATTTTTTCGGCTGTTAATACCTATTCAAATAGTATAAAGCCCAACTCTCGGATGTTCTAAGCCCCAGAACCTCCGATCCGTTTCGACAGACCTATAAACCAGTGACTTGGCCGCCTAAGCACCACAGCGTCCTGTATGCTGAAGCTTCCAAGTCCCCACAAATCTGATAGGCCCGTCGGATATAGAGACCCTGATGCTCGCTCTGTCCCCCTGCGTCAAGGTGCTAAGCTTGATGAGAGTTTGCAGAGTCTTAATTTTTATCCATAGGCGCTGGTGAGTGTACATCTCATGCAGCTGATATGGTTGGTACGGGTGCTAACCTACCAGATGGTTGCTGTCAGGAAATCCCCTTTGCCTTGAATGAAATAGATTACAAGTTTTTTCGTCCTCTTTACTCTGGTTTTTTAGAGAAAAGACAGACATCTTTACATAGTATACTTAAAATGTATACAAAATGAATGTAGTATTCTATGTCATGTTTCTTCCTAAATGACAATAACACTATATATTATTCCTCTCGACAGATGAGCTGAATGTCAAGTTCAGTGTGCACTTGCTTGAGTGTCATGTGTCAGGGCCCCAGAAGGTAAGGATACTATTGATGTTTTTCCTTCCGGGCTTTGAGTTCCTCCCTTTTTGCCCTCATCTCTGCTTGCTGTTCTGGGGTTAGTGCTCCCCAATCGTCTGCAGAGAGGTATTTGATGTCGGAAGCCTCCGTTTTCCTTGTTCTAGCCTTAGCTGGTGGCTGTTGCTGGGCTTTGGGAGGCCGGAATTGAGCCTTCTCATCTCGCGGGTTCTCCCCTTTCCTTTCCCCCTTGTTGTGTTGGTTGTGAGAAAGCATTTTGACTTGGTCATACAACCTACATTCGGTACGTAACTGGTCACGTGACCATACTGCGCATTTGGCTGCCAGTAGGTTATCCCCTGGGACACCTATGAATAGTTTTTCAAGCAGTAAGCCTGATCCTTGCATAGGTGCTCCACGTATGACTGATTCTGCTGCAGCAGTGAGAGACAGGCTCCCGTCTCGCACCTGTGGGATTAGTTTCTCCACCATGTTTTCCCCTGGAACTTGACCGGGGGTCCTTACTTCTATTTCCATCATTTGGGCCATTGAGGCCCTTTCGGGGATATCTAGTCCTTTGAGATGTCTCAACATGCGAGCTAGCGTCTCTTGTGCTTGCATCTCCTGAGCGAGCATCTGCTGCGCCAGCTTCTCATGAGCTAGCATCTGCTGCGCCAGCTTCTTCTGAGCTAGCATCTTCGGCGCCAGCTTCTTCTGAGCTAGCGTCTGCTGTTCACTTCAGCTATGTAGCCTGCGTTCCTGTGGGCTCCGGCTAGGTAGCCTTCAGTTAGCATTCGATTCACTTGTGGCTAGTTAGCCTGCGTTCCTGTAGACTAGGGCTATGTAGCCTCCACTTAGCATTCAATTCACTTGTGGCTAATTAGCCTGAGTTCCTGTGGGCTCCGTTTTGGTAGCCTTCAGTTAGCATTCAATTCACTTGTGGCTAATTAGCCTGAGTTCCTGTGGGCTCCGTTTTGGTCGCCTCCAGTTAGCATTCAATTCACTTGTTGCTAGTTAGCCTGCATTCCTGTGGGCTCCGTTTTGGTCGCCTTCAGTTAGCATTCAATTCACTTGTGGCTAGTTCCTTGGGCAAGACACTTAACCTACTTGCCTCGTATGAATGTGTATGCATGTGAATGAATGTTGGTGGTGGTCGGAGGGGCCGTAGGCGTTGATTATTCACCACGCTTCCGTGAGTCTGCCTCAGGGCAGCTCTGGCTGCAATTGTAGCTTACCACCACTGGTATGACTGTGTATGAACGAATAATGGACTCTGTGAAGCGCTCTGGGTCAGTGAAGAGCGCTATATAAATCCAAGTCATTATTATTATTATTATTATTATTAGCCTGCATTCCTGTGGGCTCCGTTTTGGTCGCCTCCAGTTACCATTCAATTCACTTGTGGCTAGTTAGCCTGCATTCCTGTGGGCTCCGTTTTGGTCGCCTCCAGTTAGCATTCAATTCACTTGTGGCTAGTTAGCCTGCATTCCTGTGTGCTCCGTTTTGGTCGCGTCCAGTTAGCATTCAATTCACTTGTGGCTAGTTAGCCTGCGTTCCTGTGGGCTCCGTTTTGGTAGCCTTCACTTAGCAATGGTAGCAATGGCTAGGTAGCCATCCTCTTAGCAATGGTAGCAATGGCTAGGTAGCCTCCTGTTAGCACCAGCTCATTAGCCGGTGGTGAGCTAGTTAGCTTTTGTCTGGCTAGGGCCAGTTCATTTGTGTTAGCACTGGCTCGTTAGCCGATGGTGAGCTAGTTAGCTTTGGTCTGGCTAGGGCCAGTTAATTTCCTGTTAGCACTGGCTCGTTAGCCGATGGTGAGCTAGTTAGCTTTTGTCTGGCTAGGGCCAGTTCATTTGTGTTAGCACTGGCTCGTTAGCCGATGGTGAGCTAGTTAGCTTTGGTCTGGCTAGGGCCAGTTCATTTCCTGTTAGCACTGGCTCATTAGCCGATGGTGAGCTAGTTAGCTTTTGTCTGGCTAGGGCCAGTTCATTTGTGTTAGCACTGGCTCGTTAGCCGATGGTGAGCTAGTTAGCTTTGGTCTGGCTAGGGCCAGTTCACTTCCTGTTAGCACTGGCTCGTTAGCCGATGGTGAGCTAGTTAGCTTTGTCTGGCTTCAGTGTCATTAGAGAGGATTCTCGTGTCTGTCTCCAGTGTCATTAGAGAGAGTTCTCTTTTTCTTTAATCCAATTTTGCGGCTTCAACCGCTCCACCAGCAATGCCCCCACTACGCAGAATTTGCCTTTTAATTTGCCACTGCTTTCCACCGAGGGCCATACAGATCAATATCCTTTGTCTGGTGTATTCTAAAGCGGAAGGTTTTAGCTCCCTAGGTGCTAATAAGAGCACCTTCAATTTTAAAGTTTAAACTCGCTTTTGTAGTCTGTTCATTTCCCGGTTCTCCGTTTTCAATATTTCTAGTTTATTTTATTTTATTTGGCTGTTTATCCTTTACCGATTTCAGCCCAAACGCAGGGACGCCATGATAAGAGCTACAGGCAGTCTCTATCTATCTCAATCACCTACTCGAGATAGAAGCCTGTGGCCGCTCGATATCCCCCAGCGAGGTGCTAAACTCGCCAAGTTCTCGAGTCAATTACTATTTCTTGTCAAGCTTACTTCATAGTCACTGGTTTAATTATATCCAGTTGATATGAAATGTAAGCATAGAAGAGTTGTTAACCTCTTCTTGTTTGTAATAAACCGAATGTATGTCTAGGAGAACTCTTATTGCCTATAATAACAATAATATCATTATTATCATTGTTATCATTATCATCATTTTATTAAATGCCTGTTATGCTGCTTCTCTGAAAGCCTGATGATCTTACGTCACCGTAACCGCCAATGTCCTCATTTGTGAGGGATGGTCTGTAATTATTATTATTACCATTATTATTATCATCAATTTACGAAAGAACCCATATTAGCGTACTAACACGTAATCATTATTTGCAAGCTTGGTGATATTACTTCACCGTTTAATAAGTTTTACTACTGCCAATAGCATATATATATATAACTTTAGCTGAAAAGCATTAACCAGCAATTGATTCAATCTGTAGTACATGCTGCCAGTACATATAGTCACCTTCAAGAGGAAATCAGGGTGCGGCCAGCTTCGTGGCCCATTGCTGGCAGAAATCAGTGCTCGAACTCAATGGATAATTATAAAAAAAGTCATCTTTATTTCAAGTTACAAAAAAATACTGTATTGGAAATGTCCAATACAGTTTAAAAGATTATATAAACAAAACATCTCATCTCTAAGATAGCAATAGCCTAACACGGCTGGTGTCTGCAAGCAAAATCCTGCATCTCAAAAACTCTGTAAAATCTGATCTGGGATCCAGCGAGCTGGTCCTTATATACGGACTCAATACCTTGTTGCTATTGGTCCAAAAACAGTGATGTCACTTCTACCATCCAATCAACACATAATTCAGCAAGGATGAACTCCCCCCCCCCTTCTAGTTGCTACAGCAACCGGGGAAGCAACGGGTCACGTTTTTTGGGAAAAACCCTCGGTCCGTTATCCGTTTCTAGCTGGAGCGGAGGCCCCAAGGTCTCCACACATTCCTCTGGGGTCCAGTCAGTATTGAGCAAATGCAAATGCAAGCATTTGCAAGCAAATGCCCTGTGTACAATACATGACATACACTTCTTGCATGAATAGTCTAACACGCCTATATATACATATACATATATATACATAATCATTTATATCATAATCATAATAATAAATCATACATGTGGTTTTTAAAGTGTTATGATGGCACTCTCTTCCTCCTCTCTCTTCAAGACAGGCAAGGGTTAATTTTGCAGGCGGCTGTCTAGGTTAGTGCTGTGAGCTCAGTGCTCACCTCCCTACACATTCTTGTTCAGCCCAGAACTCTAACGGAGACTGGAGCACCCCCCTGCCTCTGTTTCCATTCTGACTGTAACATAACATTAACATTTAACTGTAGTATAGTTTTAAAAGTGTATAAAAAATATACAGGTTATATAAGAATACAAGTGTGCACAAGTTACTGTTCCAGAGTCCACAGTCCATAGTTCTCACAGTTTTACACAAGTGGGAGGAAGAATATACAGACATTCCTCTTAATCATATATAATAAACATAAGAACAGGATGTCATTATACAAAGTGTCACTCGTTGACTTGTGGCACTTAACAGAAACACTGAGGTATAGATAGGAGACCTTGGTTGGAGGATCTGAGTGGCCTAGAGGGAGAGCAGTATAGATATGAGACAGGGGAGGAAATTAGGCCACTTTACTCGCCAAATGAGAGTATTTCTTAGGTTTGGCGAGTGATTCATGAAGACCACTCGCCAGTCTGGCGACTAGAAAACAAAACAAAAAAAAACATTCTGCAATCACGGTCACTGCAAACGGTGCGCGTCTTCTGAGTGCTCGCTTTAGTTGACAGTGCCACGAGAGCACTGCACAAGACCCGCGGACATATAGAATGTTTAATAAAAGTTCCCACAGTACTGGCCAACCCGCGGCGGACATATATAATGTTGAATAAAAGTTCCCGCAGTACTGGCCAACCCGCGGTGGACATAGAATGTTTAATAAAAGTTCCCGCAGTACTGGCCAACCCGCGGCGGACATATATAATGTTGAATAAAAGTTCCCGCAGTACTGGCCAACCCGCGGTGGACATATATAATGTTGAATAAAAGTTCCTGCAGTACTGGCCAACCTGCGGTGGACATATATAATGTTGAATAAAAGTTCCTGCAGTACTGGCCAACCCGCGGTGGACATATATAATGTTGAATAAAAGTCCTGCGGTACTAGCCATCAGTCAAGGGAGCACTCGCAAACAGATAACGTTAAACACAGCAGAAGATGGAAAACAGACAGACTGACCAACGGGGAACTGCATCCAACCCTAGTACAACCCTTGAGTATAAGGCAAGGACACATTTAAATCACAGAGGTGCATGTTAGTCTATACAGTAGTTAGCTAAGATGACTAAGATGGCGCGGCTCAGGTTAGTCGCCGTCGGTTTCGCTCAGCAACGATTGTGCACACTTTTAGTTATTAGTTTGTTTTTACTAAAAAAAAATTATAGAAACATCACTGGCAGGGACGTCATACGACCGCCAGTCACTTATTGACCTAAACTCCGGACTTAAAGAGGAGTTTAGAGACACTTTATGCCTAGATTGGCCATCGGAGATCAGGCGGGACAAGGACAAAGGAGTCGGCAAGAAGAAGCACAGAGGGAAGAGAGGAGGAATCAGACTGAGGTTAAAAAGATCTGCTTACCGCCCGGCAATCCAATCCATCTTTCTGGCGAATGCACGTTCGTTGGAGGGGAGGATGGACGATTTGAGAGCGAGGGTCCGATTCCAGTGAGATATGAGAGACTGTAACGCTATGCGTTTCACGGAGACATGGCTGAAGCCAGCGACCCCGGACCATAGCGTCTCTCCCTCGGACTCCTTCACAGTCTTCCGAGCGGATCGCACGGAAGCCTCCGATAAGAGCATCGGCGGGGGTGTCTGCCTCATTACCAACAACGGCTGTGTTAATCCCAAGGAGGTAAAGGTACTCTCCCGTTCATGCTCACAGGATTTGGAACATCTGGCCATTCAATGCCGCCCATTCCACCTACCCCGAGAATTCACGGCCATCATTTTGACTGCAGTATACATCCCTCCCCAGGCAAACACCGCCAGGGCGCTGGCGGAACTGGCGGAGCATCTCAGCATTCATCAGATAAAACATCCGGACGCAGCCATGATCGTAGCTGGCGATTTCAATCAGGCAAATCTGAAAAAAGTTACGCCATCCTTCTTTCAGCACATCGCCTGCTCCACCAGAGGGGGAAACACGCTCGACCACTGCTACACCCCGTTCAGAGCCGGCTACAAAGCTGTACCGGCTCTGCCATTAGCAGGGGCGACTAGCACGTCCGACCATGACTCCATTTACCTGATCCCTGCGTACAGACAGAGATCACGTGTCACGTGAGGCAAAAAAATTGTCCGACCAATCAGAGGCCACGCTTCAGGACGCTCTCGAGGACGTAGACTGGGGGATGTTTCAAGGAAGCGCCAGTGACGTCAGCGAGTTCGCAGACACGGTCGTGAGTTTCATAACATCACTTGCAAACAGTATTATCCCCACAAAGAAGGTGCGGGTGTTCCCAAACCAGAAACCGTGGGTGGATACTGGATAGTACCATCAGAGCAGCTCTGAAATCTCGCACCACTGCGTACAACCTGGGCAGAGAGTCAGGAAACATGGAGGAGTATAAGGCTACAGTCTATACTCTGCGCAAGGCTGTTAAACTTGCAAAACGGAAGTATGCTGACAAAATGGAGACACAAATGGCACAGAATGACACAAGAGGCTTATGGCGGGGACTGAGGACGATAACTGACTACAAAGTCAGCGGCCCCTCAATGGGGAGCGACGACGCCTCTCTCGCGGACAAACTCCTACGCTCGGTTTGGTGCAGACAGTGGCGCCGCTAGCTCAACGGCTAGTGGCGTCACTGGCGCGTCGGCTGTTGTGGAGGGGGGGGGGCAGGGACGCTCTCTCATTGTCGGTACACAGTGTGAGAAGAGCATTTATGCAGGTGAACACCAGAAAAGCTGCTGGCCCAGACGGAATAACAGGACGCATACTTAAGTCCTGTGCTAACCAGCTAGCCCCATATTTAATCGATACCTGGCGGAGTCAGTGGTCCCCGCCTGCTTCAAGATGTCTACCATCATCCCTGTACCAAAGAAAACCTCCCCAACATGTCTCAATGACTACAGACCGGTGGCACTCACCTCTGTGGCCATGAAATGTTTCGAGAGGCTGGTCAAGGATCACATTTGTGCCTCCCTCCGCAGTGATATGGACCCTATGCAATTTGCTAGGGATGCCCCGATCGATCGGCCACCGATCGTTATCGGCCGATAATCAGTATAAATATGCGATCGGTGATAATGCTTTATTTTCGCCGATCGTCAAAACCGATCGAAAAACATGATCAATTTTTTTTTTTTTTTTTTTTTACTTTGACCATTCCGCTGGCTCTTTTAGCGTTTATCGCTTTTTCTCTGGTCAAGTGTGACCGACAGAAACAGGTTGAATGGGGGTAAAGATGGGGGGAAGACACTCTGAGAAAGTTACGGCTTTGTCCGGGAATCGAACTTGCTACCCCAGATCCGTGACGAGCACGGTTGTCCCCGGCGCCGAAATAGCGCTCGAGGTACGCGGTGAGCTACTGGAGCTCCCCATGATCCAATTCTTAGCGGAGATCTCACTGCTGACTCTCTCTCAGACACACAGAGCTGCTTGCAGCGTACGGCGCCTCCTCCTGCCCAGCCCCTCCTGCACTCGTGTAAACAAGAGCCTCGCAGTCTGCTATAGTCTGGTGCATGCGACGTGAGCTAACGTTGGCTACCTACCGAGCTAACGTTACCGTTTAAACTAAATGACCCAGTGACTACATGAGGCATTGTCTAACGTTATCTAGCTGGCTAGCTACTGATAGCTGCTGATATCAACAAATGCTCCAGCAATAGTCGAGTGCATGATAAGTTACCTCCGTTGACTCGGTAGCTCACGTTAGCTCACGTTAGCTCTAAACTAAATAGTTCACTGAGGCGTTGTCTTAACGTTATCTAGCCGGCTAGCAGTAGCTACAGATAGCTCCTGATATCAATGTCTTATAACATTGATTCAATGCGTATTCGAGCTGAGGGCTTGCTGAATGTGATTTATACCAAGCAATAGGATCCAGCTGCAGCGCCGGAGAATCCTGGCCGTAGCTGGAGGCTACTCGAGTACACACAGACAGTGGAGCTGTTTGAAGATAGCGAGCATTTTGACTTGTTGCGTGGTGGCGATGTCTCGCAGATAATACAAGTACAAGTCTAATTATATAATATATATATTTTATAAAAAAATAAAAATACAATTATATAAAATAATTTAAAAAAAAATGTAATCAAAAACGATCGGTATCGGATCGGTATCAGCCGATATGGCTCAAGACGATCGGTGATCGGTATCTGTGGCAAAAAACGTGATCGGGGCATCCCTACAATTTGCATACAGGCCAAACAGGTCCACTGATGATGCAGTCTCCCAAGTACTGCACAGCACCCTCTCTCACCTTGACCGCCAGAAGGGGGGCTATGTGAGACTGTTGTTCATTGACTACAGCTCAGCGTTCAACACCATAGTCCCCACCAGACTGGTGCACAAGCTGATCGAGCTGGGTCTGAGCTCCGCTCTGAGCGCCTGGATACTGGACTTTCTGAGCGAAAGGCCCCAGGCGGTCAGGGTGGGGGGTCAGACCTCCAACACCATCACCCTGAGCATCGAGTCCCCCCAGGGCTGTGTTCTGAGCCCCCTGCTGTACTCACTATACAGTACACACACGACTGTGTGGCCAAGTTCAGCTCCAACTCCATAGTGAAGTTTGCGGACGACACAGTGGTGGTGGGGCTGATCTCGGACAACGACGAGAAGGCCTACCGGGAGGAGGTTGAGGTACTGGAACGCTGGTGCCAGGACAACAGCCTGCTCCTGAACATTGGTAAAAACAAGGAGCTGATCGTGGATTATAGGAGAGGACAGCAGGAGACACACACACCACTGAGGATAAACGGGGCTACCGTGGACAGGGTGAGCAGCTTTAAGTACCTGGGGGTCCACATCTCAGAGGATCTGACAACACACATAGACTCAGTCGTAAAAAAGGCGAAGCAGCACCTCTACCACCTGAGACAGTTAAGGAAGTTCAGAGTATCTGGGAAGATACTCCAGTCCTTCTACTCCGGAGCTGTAGAGAGCATCTTGACTGGAAACATCACTGCCTGGTATGGAAACAGCACGGCACAGGACAAGAAGGCCCTACAGAGTGGTGTGCTCAGCCGAGCGTACCACGGGTATTGCACTACCACCCCTGCAGGTTCTATACAACAAGAGGTGCAAATCCAGAGCCTGCAGAATAATGAAAGACCCTCACCACCCCAACAACAGCCTGTTCATGCTGCTGAGGTCAGGCAGACGCCTGCGAACACTAGCTACCAGGACAGAGAGACTTCGGCTCAGCTTCTTCCCCCAGGCCATCAGAGCCTTGAACACTGAACTCTCCACACACAAGCACACATGAGCACACACACGACACACACACTGTACACGCTCACACACTAGCAGCCACTTTAACATGAGCAAGCACACACTCATGCTGCACACGCCCACACTTATGGCCACTAAGGAAAGGTCACTTTAAGAATAGTATAACTGAGATTGTATAATATAGCATGTACAGAAAGACCCAGTGCCTCATCCGTAGCTAACAGTGTATTGCACTACCACAGGACCTAGCATGTCCTACCATGCTCTGTAAATAACTTATGTACATATACCGATATGCCCTACTCTGTTTACTTGTTTTATTGCACAATGGCGTTCTATTGGATTCTATTATATGTTATTACTATTGTATTATGCACATCGTTGCGGGCAAGACCACCCGCATTTCATTGTATACTCGTATGCCGTGACAAATAAAACTGTTGACTTGACTTGGCTTCTAGTTAGCGTTTTAGCTATATAGCTTCTTGCTAGCTAACGTTAGCCCTGTGTGTGTGTGCTCAAAGCAGCTAGCCCCATGTTAGCTAGGTGTATCTGTTATGACTATAATGTTTCCAAAAACGCACCGGACTACGACGTAAGGTTATATGTTTTATTGCATGCTCAACCAGTGCACAACAACACACCAACCGAACTGACGATACCACAACACTGACGGTATTTCACAGCCCTGTCGTCCAGCCCACCGTGCCGTCTTAAAGGCACAGTGAACACCGTTGTGATGCCTACCCAGATGCATACACAACATTAACGCGGCTTGACAACCGAGGTTCAAAGTTAACTTGATTGATTGATTGAAAACTTTATTAACAGATTGCATAATGGGTACAATACAGTACGGCTCAATACACACAATTGTTAAGGGGATGCAGACAAGAGAAAGACTTTCGTCTGGTTTACATCAGGGTCCCCCATTTTCAATTCATCATAACATATGACATACACGACATACAGATAGACAGTACTGCTACATCTATACATTTCACATCTATCTATACACTTCACAACATACTTCGGTTTTTTTCTTTCACTGCCCAACCCAGTCCAACCCAGCATCTTTCACTGCCCAGTTCAGCCCAACCCAGTCCAGAATAGATCCCTCTTTCATGTTAATGTTTTATGCTAATATTGTGAAGAGTAGAGACACTGTTATTAATGTTTTATGCTAATAAATATCTTAAAGAGTAGAGACACGGTGTGATTATTACTATGATTGAAAATCAATTTAGACGAAGACATACAAAGAAGTAATTATCACAATTAGCGATTTTTTTTTGGCTGGTAAAAAATCTGTTTGGCTGTTCCCTTTGCCGCACGGTGTCACTCAGAGGTAGAGCGGATAGTATGTCAGAGGAGAGGGTGGAGGGGGATAGGGAGGGCAGGTTGCGTCTGAGTGAGACGGTTTGAGTTGGGGTGAAGACCTTTCGGTTAAGCATGAGAGTTAGGGATGTCCCGTTCCGATCACGTGATCGGGGGCCAATCACGTGATTTTCAGAAGATCGGGATAAAAAAAATTTAAAAATTAAAATCTGGATTTCTCTGATTGGCCGCGACCCCCCGCCCCCACGCGCAGGCAAGCGGCAGCCGTCCCACGTCCCAAATGAAATCCAAGGAGCAAGCGGCAGCGCGGGCAACCAACTTGTGTACCAACCAACTTGTGTTCAGCTGCTGTACCAACCAACTTGTGTTCAGCTGCGGTAGCAGTGGAGCGCTGCTGACTGATTATTATGTTTCGCGTTTTTAACAACCAACTACCAGATTCACTCGTCACTGTACATTAGTGTTGTCGATATTATTTCGATATCAAAAAAAATATATATATATATATATATATTTTTTTTTCTTTTTTTTAAACAAATTTAGCTTCAAATTTAGCTTCTCTCTGGTACTATAAGAGAAGATAAATATAACAATTTTAAAACCCTTGGTTTATCTTTAGATCACACATTTAAAAATAACTGTTCATCTCACTTTAATAATTTTTATTGCAAATGCAGAACATGGTATTTTCTCAAGCAGACAGATGTAAACACTGTAATCTGTGTTGCATGTACCTGACAAACTGAACTGTTTATATTACAGTTAGTAACAGTTTCGTTTTTATTTAAAGATAACGAGAGGAGAGAGAGAGAGAGGTAGCGATAGAGAGAGAGAGAGAGAGAGAGAGAGAGGCTATGCTCGGAGCATTTTAGTAACGTTACATTTTCAACAAGATTGCTGCTATTTAAACACTTGATGGAAACGGGGTAACGTTAACCTTATGTCGACTGTAGTATTGTATGACCTCGACATAACGTTTAAACGTTAACGTTACTCCGTTACCATGCAGTAATTATACAAGTAGCCAGCTAAGCTAATGGAGCTAGCAGTAGCTAACATTAGCTGGTAGCTGTAACGTTACAACGAATCAGCTGTTGATATTATGCGCCATCAGTAGACAACGTATCATGTATTAAACTAGAGTTAATGGTTTAATGCTTCAGTCACAGTGACGTTGAAAGAGCAGCTGTCACGAACCTCTTTAATTTCTTTATGGAGATCGGCGCTGGCACTGCTCTAACACCGCTTGCAAATATCATTGGGGCATTTGTAGCTTGTCCTTCGTTGTTTACTTGAAACCCGAAGTACCTCCAAACAGCACTTCTGCTGTTTTCTTTATCCACAAGCACAAGTTGCGGAGGCTCTGCATTTACCATCTTCAGCTAAAATGTTTGTTTACTAACTGAAGAAGACGGCTCTCTGTGACTCTGTGAGGGGGAGGGCTGGACTCGGAGGAACCGGGGAGCAAGCGCGCTGAGCGCTCTGAACAGCACGTTGCTGTCAACAACTTGCGGTAGAACACTCGCCAGCTGGTACCGATACTGCAGAAAGTATCGGTACTTCGGGAAATGAGTATCGAAACCGTTTTAAATATTCAGTATCGATATGTATCGATACTTCGATATTTTTGACAACACTACTGTACATCACTTCAGCTCCAGCAGCAGCAGCGGCCGTGCTCCGTTGTAGGAAGCCCTTCAATGACAGCGCTCTCATATTTTGCGAATGCATAAACTATATCTTAAATTATGGCTATGTGTCTAATATGGCTGTCGCTTATCAATGACTTCGCGACAGCCATATTAGACACATCGCCATAATTTAAGATATAGTTTATGCATTCGCAAATATGAGAGCTCTGTCATTGAAGTGGGTGGTGGCAGCGTTACTAACAGTAGCGATTTTTATTGTTTTGTCATGACCAAACATAATCCCAACATAGATAGGAGGTGTACTGTATGTCAAATGTCGGTCATGTGGTGGAAGAGTTTAGTACAGTCACACAACAGAACACCAGTGTTTCTAGTAGATATGTTTATTAATATAAATAAACACCTCCGTCTGAACTGGTTCGACCAGCGCGTTGGTTCGACCAGCGCTTCTGCCGCGTCTCTCAGCGGAAAAGGGCGTGTGCTAGGGCGGTCACGTGGCCGTGTGGCCAATCAGAGAAACGCTGAACGAAAAGCTGAACACAAGTTGGTTGCCTTTAATATTCACGCAGCCAGGAACCCTTCTCCCGTTAGCCGAAGCTAATGATGATGTGGCATTCCCCCCCCCACCGGCGAGGGTGAGAGGGATGAGAGTCTCTGATGGTTTCTTCCCTCCTGTGGGATTTGTTTCTTTTGTTCTGATTGTAGTCTGCCCCTACCCGGAACCACTGTCAGCTTTATAGGATCTTCGTCATAGCAACGACAGCCCCGCCCCTCTCCTGGTTGTCATGCGACGTCATAACAACTGCTAATAACCTTTCACACCATTAAAACGTTTCATTACTGTTCCATTAATGATCGAACCTCTCTCTGTGCCCTGTGCATGCTGTTATCAATGTGTTCTAGATTGGAATGTCAACATTCGGCTCGCTCAGTGTGGTGCTCACTAACACCCTGCTTGCTCTGAACCACCTCTTCCACCACCCTCTGCTAAGGCAAGCCATGCACATTTCGATCTCTCTGACCTGGCCCCTTTAGATTCTACCATCTCCCCCCAATCTATACATCACATTAGGGCTGCAACTAATGACTAATTTGGTAGTCGACTAATCTGCCGATTATTTTTTCGATTAGTCGACTAATCGAAAACCAATGTAAACCAAAAAAAAAAAAAAAAAAAAAAAGGGATTTTTTTTTTTTTTTTAATTACCTATCTTTGTGAAAGTGGCTTCTCAGCTCTGGTCCAGCTGAAGACAGAGCCGAGGAACAGATTGGACATTGAGCATGACCTCAGAGTTGCTTGTCTACCATCACCCCAGACTTTGAGACTCTTGTCAGGACCAAACAACAACATCATAACATGATGATCCCATAGCAAATTAAAACAATGACTCATGAAACATTTGAATTTGGATCTTTAAGCCACTTTAAATGAAAATGTATTTGAAGAACAATACAGCAATCACTCATAACAAGATAAATAAATTAAATACAAATTAAAGTGGAAGTGTACTTTAAATAACTTTTGTTTGCTGTGTGTGAGAGGAGTCCGTGTGTGTGTGTATGTGTGTCTGTCTTACTCTGATCGCTGTGTGAGTGAGAGGAGTGTGTGTACTGTGTAATTTGTGTGTGTGTCTTACTCTGATCGCTGTGTGAGTGAGAGGTGTGTACTGTGTAATTTGTGTATGTGTGTGTGTCTTACTCTGATCGCTGTGTGTGAGTGAGAGGAGTGTGAATGTGTGTGTGTCTTACTCTGATCGCTGTGTGTGAGAGAGAGGAGTGTGAATGTGTGTCTTACTCTGATCGCTGTGTGTGAGTGAGAGGAGTGTGTATGTGTGTGTGTCTTACTCTGATCGCTGTGTGTGAGTGAGAGGAGTGTGTATGTGTGTGTCTTACTCTGATCGCTGTGTGTGAGTGAGAGGAGTGCGTGTGTAATGTATTGTGTGTCTAGTCTGATCATCATCTCCTGCAGGGGAACAATGTTTTCAATGTCCAAAATTTGCTATGGGATCATCATGTTATGATGTTGTCTGGAACCCTGAGAAGCCACTCTCACAAAGATAGGTAGTGCACACAAAAAAAAAATTAAAAAAAGAAAATTAAATAATTTTTTTTAATGACTAATCGACGCAACAATTTCTCGTCTACGATTTTTTATAATCGACGTCGTCGATTATGTCGACTAATCGTTGCAGCCCTACATCACATACATTGAAAAACACCCCAAAACACCCGTTTTCTCTCACCATGTTCACGTCTTAAACTCAGTGAGGCCTTGGTTTTGGTTTTAAATTGCATATCATCATTCATTTATTTATTGTCACACAGAGCAGAAGAATTTTGCCAAAACAAACGCATTTCCTTTGATTTAATTATACATCAAATGATTTATGTCAAGGATGAGGGACATCCACTAGTTGCAGAACTTGCAGTCACCTGATTTTTACAGACGATGGCGCCATTGCCCTCATGAAGCAGCAGGTTGGAGGCGGAGTTTTTAGATTACTCCGGTTGCAATGCCTCGCTTGAATGAAGTTAACTTTTCACCTGGATAACGTCAACATTCAGGGTGAATGTAATGTGAGAAATTGGGATGGGAGACACGTTTTTTTTTTTAAATAAAAAAATATATTTGATCGGATCGGGAAAGATCGGTATCGGTAGATACTCAAAATCACATGATCGGGAGCAAATAAATTTGATCGGGACATCCCTAATGAGAGTTAGTGAGAAGGATATAGGAATGGTCAGATACATGTAGGGGAGTTACCGTGGTGTTAATGATGCTGTAGTTACGGGAAAATACTCTATTACACAATTTTAACATGTTTTTAGCCTACATCAAGAAGAGTGGTACAATTGTAAGCAAAATTCTCATTGATAAAAGCAGCCTAATGATAATTTATTAACCATGGACCTACTTCAGCAACTACAACTACCTACTGTTTCAAGTTCAAGTTTCAAGTTTCTTTATTAGTTGTCATACAGAAGTACAGAATACTTTTATACAAAATGCTTCTTTCTGTTACGCTCCAGAGACTTTGCTAGACAAAAATAGATAAGTATAAAATAAAATAAGTATAGCAAGTAAAAAATAGAATTCCCGTACGTAGACACAAGTGTTCAGTACATGTACAATGTTCAATGCAGAGTAGAAGTAACTGAGTTACCATACAATATACTATACAATATACTAATATACAATATACTATATAGTGCAAAGCAGAAATGGGATGAGGTACAATTTTGGTAAAATTTACAGTAAGGTGTAATGAGGTATGGGTTGTAGTGCAAATTCTTTACGAATAAATATAACGTGTGTTTAGGTGTTCTAAAGTGTGTAAAGTGGGTGCTGCAGTGAGTTGTTTGTTTAAAGTGAGTGTGTGCGTGTGGATGTGTGTGCTGTGAGTGCATTTGATGGTTGTTACATAGTGTTATTGTTCGTTGAGCATCCTGATGGCCTGGGGATAGAAGTTTCTTTGTCAACTGTTGTCAATTTTCTAATTTTCGCTTTGTTTGCTTCTCACATAGCTAGAGGGTTTCACGGTATTCTATTTGGTGAACATAAACAGACAAATATTTGATAATGACGCCCGAATTTCCCCAAGGAAAGAGAAATAATCATCAGTTGTTATGTGAAAACTGATGAGGCTATCAAGGGTAACACTTTCTTCTGAGAAACTGGATCGATAGAGGCCTAGGCTACACAGAAACTGGATGGATAGAGGCCTAGGCTACACAGAAACTGGATGGATAGAGGCCTAGGCTACACAGTGAGAAGCTGGATGGATAGAGGCCTAGGCTACACAACAATTTCAATAATTGTAACTAGGGATGTCCGATATTATCGGCCTACCGATATTATCGGCCGATATCGGCATTAAAATGTGATATCGGAAAATATCGGTATCTGTTTAAAAAAAAAATATATATATATATATATATATATTTTTTTTACATTTCTATAACCTTTATTTACCCAGGCAAGCAAGTAAGAACAAATTCTGATTTTATTTATTGTCAAAAGTATGCATAATGTTGTGTTAATTCCACAACAAGAGATATGTAATGTTAATTACTAGGGGTGCACGATATTGATTTTTTGACACCGATAACGATAACTTTATGCTCCTCAAGGCCGATACCGATATTTATTGTATTAAATCTTTTTTTTTAAATGTATATATATTTTTTATCAAACATTTTTTTTCTTTTTTTTCCAACATGAAACAAAACATATCACAATACAATAATAATAATAATAATAATAATAATACATAAAAAGACTTCCCAGGACAATAACTTAACACCAACTTAAATGTATATTCCTGTAGTTTTGACCTAACCAGACAACAGAAACAAAAGCCAAGACAACAGTTTTGACTGATAAAGTGACCATATTTATTTTTCCAAATGAAAATTCACAATCCGTCAACTTATAATACATCCAACCTAAGACGCTCAAAGCTTTTTTTTCTTCTTTTTTCAATGCTGTCCGCCTTGAAAGAAAGGCTTTGAGTGGACACATAGCCTAGCAGGTCGCCTGCGGCATCACCACCGCTGCGATGGTGTTAGAAGCCTACGCAGACGGTGCGAGCACGCTTGTACCTATTGACGAGTCGTTTGCTAAATTAAAGAAGTTTGACAGAAATGACCCAAGGGCTCAAGCCGCTAGCTTTTAAGCAGTCCTTGGTGGTGCAAATTAACCTGGCTACTACGGAGCAATAAGTGACTGTGTATTCAACCAAGGGTTGCATCACAGCCATGAAAGGGGCTAGCTTTGCTTAGCTCCCCGCATCGTCGCAGGCTTTTAAGTTAACAGCAGCGGTGGTGATGCCGCAGGTGACCTGCTAGGTTGGATGTATCACAAGCCGCTGCCCTTTTCCCTCCTCGTGGAACTTCTGCATTGCATTTATTACAAATAGCAAGCGAACTTTTTCCCTCTGAAACAATCCCCACTAGCGTCGCCATCTTTGTTGACATCCGCACTGCTTCAAGAAACTTACGTGGCTACGTCACAGCCAAGAAAGGGAGCGCTGGATTTGTGTAAAACGCCCTGTTCCTAAACCACACGCTATCAGTCGTACCACAGTACTGGCAAAACGGGAGGAGCCCACAGTCAAAACAAACACACTTCATCCAAATTCACCCACACCGCATTTTTTTTTACCAAAAAATATATTATATTATCGGGATGACGTCATAATTGCTGATATCGGCCCGATAATTATCGTGCATCCCTATTGTTGGCGCAGCAGCCATTTTCAGCAAAGGTCTAGACAGCCTTGGGCTACTAAGGAGGAATAAAAGACGCCACACACTTCATTGCAGTTTCACACACCACTGACCGAATCTCACAAGTGAGCCGGCAATGATCCCTTTATTGGAACCAGCTGCGTAATTGTCAAGCTGACAAGTATGACGTCAGCATAAGAGCATTAAAGAGATGCATCGTTCACGACTGTTCAACACCCCCACTTGATCTTATTCTGATAAAACCTTTGACATACATTTACATTTTCTTTTCTTTCATTTTTAACCTTCAACACCAAAAATAAAATACACAAACTTTTCAAGCATGACCTTTGTTGCAGGTTTGGTTAACATATCAGCTACCATTTCTGTTGTTGGACAGTATTCAATAATAATGTTTCCATCATTTACTGCAGATCGAACAAAATGATATTTAATGTCAACATGTTTACACCTTTGGCGACACACAGGATTCTTTGAAAGTGCAATTGCCCCTTGGTTATCCTCAAAGATTGTCACTGGTGCATAATCATTTTCACTATCCATTCCTTTTAATAACTGCACAAGATAAAAACTTTCCTGTGTAGCAGCTGCCAAAGCCATATATTCTGCTTCACATGTGGATAAAGCAACTGTAGGCTGTTTCTTAGATTTCCAGGAAATAACAGGTCCTGTCTGACATAGACTAAAACAGTACCCAGTTGTGCTCCGTCTGTCATTTTGATCTGCTGCCCAATCAGCATCACAATATGCAACAAGTTTTAGTTTTGAATCACTTCTCTTGTAACACAACTCCTGGTCTACAGTTCCCTTCAAGTATCTCAACACATGTTTTGCTGTTACCATATGCTGTTCTTTTGGTTCGGATAAGTGTTGAGACAACTTACTGACAATAAAACTTAGATCAGGTCTAGTACATGTCATTACATAAATCAAGCTGCCTACCACTTCACGATACCTCTTTTGATCAACAGATTCACCTTCATTGTCAAATTGTTGTTTATACTCACATGGAGTCGATCTTGCCTTGCAGTCAGACATGTCAAACCTTTGCAATATTTTCATGATGTACCTTTTCTGGTTCATCTTTATTTCACCATCTGTCTGTGTGAAATCAATGCCTAGAAAGTTCTTAAGTTTGCCAAGATCTTTCATCTTAAATTTGGCTCCCAAAATGTCTTTTACATTTTGGATTGTTTGACTGTTGCTTCCTGCAATGATAAGATCGTCAACCCAGATTATCAAAATAATCCTTTCACCTTTAGATGTTAGTTTATTGTAAACACAATGGTCAGCCGGGTTTTGGATAAAACCATTTTCACTTAGATAATCATGGAGCATTTTATTCCAATTCCGTCCTGATTGTTTCAGACCATACAGTGATTTGTTAAGTTTACAGACCAGTTTCTCCCCCTTCTCTGACTTAACCTCAAATCCTTCAGGTTGCTCCATAAACAACTCACAGTCTATAGGAGCATGTAAATATGCCGTTTTAACATCCATTTGATGCAACTCCAAATTATGTTCTACTGCAATTTGCATTAGACTACGTATAGAGGTCATATTTGCGGTTGGAGAAAAGGTTTCCTTATAATCAATACCAGACACTTGACTATAGCCTTTTGCTACATACCTGGCTTTGCATGTTTCAACTGGGTTCTCTTTCACTGTGTAAACCCATCTGCCCCCCACTGCATGTTTACCTTCTGGCAGTGTGGTCAGGGTAAATGTGTCATTTTCCCTCAGTGAATCCATTTCCTCTTCCATAGCTTTAGTCCATAATTGAGAATTTGGTGATGACATAGCCTCCTCCAATGTTTGGGGCACATCACAAATAACTCTATAACAGTAATCAAGGGTTAGTTCTTCTTGGTCATCAGATTCGACTTTACACTCATAATCCTTCAAATATTGAGGAGGTTTTCTTTCCCTTTGTGGATAAGATTTACTCTGGAAATATTGAGGAGGTTTTCTTTCTCTTTGTGGATAAGATGTACTCTGGCTACTTTGGCCTTCACCTGTCTCAATGTTATCACAAATCTCATTCTCCTGTGACTCTTTTGTGAGTACATTTGCCTTTTCAGTTTTTGGTAGGTGGTTTACAGCTCTCCTCATACTGAAATCTTCATCACCTGTTTCCTGCTCTGTTTGAGTCTGATTCTCAATGACACTCTTGGTGATGAATTTGACCAACCTATTTTTAAGTACTTTTCCTGTGTCAGGATAAAACACCAAATAAGCAGGGCTGTTCTTATCATAGCCTACAAAAATACCCTTTTCACATCTTGAATCCAACTTTTTCTTGTTTTGCTTGTAAGCATAGCATGGTGACCCAAATGTTCTCATTTTTGAAAGGTTAGGCTTCTTTCCTGTTAACATGTAGTATGGAGTCTGTCCTACACGCTTGTTGTAACACCTATTTCGAATGACAGCAGCAGTCATAACTGCATATGTCCACAACTCTTTTGGTAGGTCACTCTCAATTAGCATGCATCTTGCCATTTCAAACAATGTTCTCCAATTTCTCTCAGCTGTCCCATTTTGATGGGGTGAATAAGGAGCTGAGGTCTCATGTCTGATGGCATTTCTACTTAGCAATGACTGAAATTGACCAGAAGTATACTCTGTACCATTATCAGATCTCATGCATTTGATTTTTCCATAAGGTGAAACGTCAGCAATGTACTTCTCAGTAGCCTTGACTGTGTCACTCTTTGATTTCAAAAAATAAACAAAAACTGCTCCTGAATAGTCATCAGTAAATGCTAATGTGTATCTGAACCCATCTTTAGCTGTAGGATCTATAGGTCCAGACAAATCTGTGTGTACAAGCTGCAGTGGAGCCTTTGCTCTTTCATCTGGCTCTCTGCTCCTGCTCTGAGCAAATTTACCCTTTGTGCACACTTCACATGTCAAATTAGATGTATCAGTTTTGCCTTTAATTGTCATACCCTCTGTGACTTTTTGCAATTTTAACACATCTTCGTAGTTACAGTGACCTAGAATTTCGTGCCATGTTTTGATATCATAACACCCATGACATTCATCAACATTTTCATCATTAACTGTGTTTAGATAAAACAATCTATCATACACCTTAATATCAAATGTCGTACCGTTCTCATGAATGAGCTTGTTCTGTCCTTCCTTGAATACAACCGTGGCTCCGTTGGTCGTCGCTGCCTTGACCGAGAAAATGTCTTGGGGAAAGGATGGGACGTACAGCGCCCCCGTCAGCATCGTCTCCACCTCTCGACCCGTATTGTCTTTCAGCCAAACTTTGGCTGCACCTCTCTTCAGCGCTATGCCAGAGGCCCTCACTCCATCAGCCAACTCCAGGACATGTTTTCGTGGCTCGAAACTCTCGTCAAAGTCTTTGAACTTGCTCACGTCAGTCACTATGTGCGATGTAGCACCGGTGTCGACCATAAGCCCTCTTTGCTTCAGGCCATTGCCTGGGTCGCCGTCCACCTGTCGTTCGCGGGCCTTGAAGGCGAATGTGTGGTGGTGGTCGTGGTCCTCTTCATCCGCGGCCTGTTTTACGTTGTCTCGTCGTCCTCTCCGCCTGCAGTTTGCATCTCTGTGCGTGGAACTTCTGCAAAAACGGCACCACTGTCTCTGTTGTTCCCCGTGACCAGCAGCCTTGCACTCGCGGGCCATATGGCCCTTTTGGCCGCAAGCATAACAGGTCAGCAGCTTCACATCAAAGTCTTTGCCTCTTACTTTCATCACGCTGTCATCAACTGAGCTCCCACTGAACTTCTCAGTGCTCTCGTAGCTCCTCAGCTTGGTTTTGAACTCGGCGAAGGTGATCTTCTCATCACTTTGTGTAATGTGGATAGAAAACGGTTTAAACGACGCTGGCAGCCCCTTCAGAATCATCGCTATCAATAAACCGTCACTTAAAATCTCTTCTGCATTCCTCAGTGCTGTGATAGCAGTTTCTGCTCGTATAATATAGTCTGTAATGCTTTCATTAGCATATTTCTGGAGAGACGTAAGCTCTGTGTACAAGCTGATCACACGTGGTTTTCCTGTACTTGCGTAGTGATCCCTCAGAATCTTCAACGCCTTTCTCCCATCGTCCGCTGCATCTCTCATGACCAGAGACAAACTTGTGTCGTCCAACAATTGGATAAGTTCGGCGTAGACTTCTTCATTTTTGTCAGCATCTTCTGCGGCTCTTGTTGCGGCTGCGTCTGCGTCTTCTTCGTCCTCGTCACTGTTAGGCTTTTTCAATATGGTGCTTTTCAGCCCATGTAGACGCAGGTGGCCAAGAAACTTTGTTTCCCACAACTCATAGTTTTTCTCCTCTCCGTCAAAGCACAAACGATTCCATCGGCTTCCAAGATCCTTTCTGGGCCCATAACCTGTTGGCGCAGCAGCCATTTTCAGCAAAGGTCTAGACAGCCTTGGGCTACTAAGGAGGAATAAAAGACGCCACACACTTCATTGCAGTTTCACACACCACTGACCGAATCTCACAAGTGAGCCGGCAATGATCCCTTTATTGGAACCAGCTGCGTAATTGTCAAGCTGACAAGTATGACGTCAGCATAAGAGCATTAAAGAGATGCATCGTTCACGACTGTTCAACACCTATTAATTACCTGAAATTATTCAATTTTTTTGGGGGGGGAAACCCTGCATATATCGGTATCGGTTGATATCGGTATCGGAAATTAAGAGTTGGACAATATCGGTATATCGGTATCGGTAGGGATGCCCCGATCGATCGGCCACCGATCGTTATCGGCCGATAATCAGTATAAATATGCGATCGGTGAATTCCGATAATGAGTCATATTCGCCGATCACGGAAACCGATCAAGCGGAGATCTCACTCGCTGTCTGTCTGAGACACACAGGACCTGCAAACTGCCGCTGCTCCTCCTCCCTAGCTCCGCCCGCACACGTGTACAGTTTGTAAACACAGAGGAGGAGGCTCCTCTGAGTCCTCTGCTCAGTCTATAGTGCATTCGACCTGAGCTAACATTAGCTACCTAGCTATCGTTACTGTTTAAACAAAATTACCCAGTCAACTATTCACTTTTAGTAGGCATTGTCTAACGGTATTTAGCCGGCTAGCTACTGATAGCTCCTGATATCAACAAATGCTCCAGCAAGTCTAGTAGTCCATGTTGATACCTCCGTTAGCTCACGTTAGCTGACGTTAGTTCACTGTTCAAAACGAAATGTCCCATTGAACTAAATAGTTCACTGAGGTGTTGTCTTAACGTCATCTAGCCGGCTAGCAGTAGCTACAGATAGCTCCTGATATCAATGTCTTATAACATTGATTCAATGCGTATTCGAGCTGAGGGCTTGCTGAATGTGATATGACCAAAGCACAGTAACGTTATACCAATACGGTCCAGCTGCAGCGCAGGAGAATCCTTGCTGGAGCTGGAGGCTACTAGAGTACACACAGACAGTGGAGCTGTTTGCAGATAGCGAGCATTTTGACTTGTTGCGTGGTGGCGATGTCTCGCAGATAATACAAGTACAAGTCTAATTATATAATATATATATTTTATAAAAAAAAATAATTATATAAAATAATTTTTAATCAAAAACGATCGGTATCGGATCGGTATCGGCCGATATGGCTCACGACGATCGGTGGCAAAAAACGTGATCGGGGCATCCCTAGGTATCGGTAAAAAAGCCAATATCGACCATCCCTATTTGTAACCCGAGCACAGTCTCCATCCAACATCGTCATCATTTCCATACCGTGTAGAAAACAAGGTCTAATTCTTCCAATGGCTACATTAGGCCAGGTATCAATACAGTAGATTGAACTTCATTTGATGGACTTCTCTTGTCAATAATATCGACTGATGGGAAAGAGAGCTGCCATGGACAGTTGGAGAGAAGCAGGCTTTTTATTTTATGTTGTGCCTTGGGGCGATCCAGTCGGCCCCTGGGAAACTTTCGCTCTAGCGTTCCATGAAGATTCTAAAGAGAACATAGAAATAAACCAATTTTTGGGTAATGTGAGCCAGTGAGTAGGGTTGGGTACTGAACTCTGTACTTTTAAGGGTACTGACCGAATTACATCGGTACTACAGAGTAGTACTCTGGAGTGTGGAGTTCCTGTGTGTCTGTTACAAAGCTCTGAGGGGAACTATGGAGTGTGGACTCTCTTATCTGAACTTATTTCATGGTCCAGCAAGATTTGCCTAGAGGCAAATCTTTCCTGTGACAAAATGGCATCCAATGTAATAAAAAAAGTCAACCAACGAACTAGATTCTTGTACCGGATCTCCTCTCTGGTAAACAAGAATACCCTGAAGACTCTGGCATGAGAGATTTGGGGTGCTTTTTCAATGTATGTGATGTATAGATTGGGGGGAGAGGATCACAGCTAAAACGGTGATCGAAATGTGCATGGAAGACGGTGATAGAACGGTGACCAGTGGATTGAATACACTGCCAGCGAGGGTATTTTGTTTTGCATTCCTTGGAAGAACACAGATAAGAGCGAGTGTACTGTAGGCCCAGAGCGAGGGAGAGGGGTGACCTCTTAATGAAACGTTTAATGGTGTGAAAGGTTATTAACGCAGTTGTCATGACAACGCAGCACATGACAACCAGAAAGGGGTGGGCTATCGTTGCTACGGCGAGGGTCTATAAGTCGAACGGTGTTTCCGGGTGTAAGGCAGACTAGAATCTGACCGAGAGCGAGTAGGACTGAGATCACACAGACACTCTCTCCTCTCATTGAGAGGGGGGGGGGGGGGGGGAGGAAGGATGCCACATCATCGTTAGCTTCGGCTACCACGAGGATGGTCTTGGCTAACGAACAGGCCTGACCACCAGGGTTCGAAATTAACGGGGGCTTGGGGCATAATGCCCTTGAAAATGGACAAAATTCCCTCGAAAATCAGTTAAGGGGGGCACAAAATGCCCCCGACAGTTTACTAATTATATATATATATTTATCCGGTAATGGCGCGTCTGTGTATCGTACCGTTCAGATGACGCGCAAAAAAAAAAAAATCATTTGGCGGAGGTGAGCACTGGCTGCTGCAGCACTGCAGCTGAGCCAGGTGCTAGTCAGTTTGTGTACAAATGGCAAGCACAATCTAAATCAATCTTCATTACGACTTTAAAAACATAGCCATTAACATTACATAGGCATACACACATCTTGCCATAGCGTTAGCAGTTTGTACAAAACAACGCACGTTTTAACTATAGAATCAGCCCGCGAGGTAATACAGTCAACGAAATGTTACCGTAGCTACTAGCTAGCAGAGAAGGAAATGGGAGTCTGAGAGGCGGGGTGTTTAAAGACAATGATAGGCGTTTATTCAACATCCAAGAAGGCTAACATACAACTGTGTTTTACTAACTCCAACCGGGACTATTGCCGCTTTCCCACTGCATGCCATCACCTCCTAACGTTACCGGAGCTACCGGAGCTGATAATAACATTGCCTGAGCTGAAGGTGCGTGACAATAAAATGTCCGTGGGGACCCGGCGCCAACCCATAGATAGTTCCAACTCACCGAATTACGTAATCCACCACAGTTGCACTCAATATTTAAATAATGTTAGTCTAAATAAATGTAGACGGATACATAATAATTTCAAGCAGAACACAAATCTTTCCATTAAGAATTGACAATCAGGGAATTTAAACATGGTTGACATTGTTTTTTTGTGTTTATATTAAAGAAAGGAAAGTCTAGTGCTGGCTGAGCATATTGTTTGTTTGCACTAAGTTAATACTACAAATGTAGCCTATATTTTTCAGTCAGTTCGGTCTTTGTGTGCCAAACATTATTTAAGGCTGTAAACACTAACACTGTAAACTTTTTTATTTTTTTTAATAAATGAGAAGCATGTTTAGATTTGAGTGTTAAATTTTTTTTTATAAAGATTTACGTATATCGAACCGAACTGAAAACCGTGACCCCAAAACCGTGATACGAACCGAACCGTCCATTTTGTGAACCGTCCCACCCCTACCGTTTATCATAAAAATTCAGTGCCCCCGAAATACAAAAAAAAGCCCCCGAAAATCAATTAAGGGGGGCAAAAAAAGCCCTTGAAAATTTTTTATATTTCTAACCCTGCTGACCACTATTGGACTGAATAACAAAAGGACGATAGACGAACACACCGAAAGATCATTAGAATAGACTCTTCAAGGACGACACAATTTGATAACATCTGATAACATCTGATTATGAGGTTCTGTTTATAGCAATAAAACAACGCTTTCCCTCATAAGGTATCTCACGGTGTCGAAGTGTTGAATTCTTACGGAGGTGGAGAATTAGGATTGTTTATGGATTGCACTAACGGGGGAGATAAGGATCTTATCAACCGGTATCGGAGACGTCAGGACCATTAAAAGTACACAACGCAGAGGAATTGGATGGAGAGCCAAACAGACGAAGACGTGATACTGGCCAGTTTGATCAGGATCTTACAGTTGGTGCCGATGACAGCCGGATTTGCAAGAGATTAAAACAACGGGAGCAGTTGGTTGCCGAGAGATAAGAACGGAAAAAGACTGGTTGCCGAGAGATAAGAACAACGGAAAAAGACTTTTTCAATAATGGGACGACAGTGGACAACAGTCATCGTGTGTGGGAGAATCATGATCGAGCAAGGCCGGCCAGCCCTGGGAGAGAGCGGCGAGTCGAGCGGTCAGGAGGCGAACCAGCGCTGTAGGGGAAACAGCGCTCCGATCAAAAATGTGAGTTCACTGTGCACACGGTTGTTTTGATCTTTTAAGCCAAATAAAAACAAACAGATGTGCATCCGTAAACGTAAACATTTCTAGTTCGACACAGAGAGAATGCCAGCTGTAATAATATGAGCAGAGAGCCATGGTGAAAATCGAGGGTGTTATCTACAGAGAATGAAAAGCAAACGAGGCAGGCTGCACAGTTTTGGTTTAAGGAGGGTAAATGCGAGATGAGGAAAGGGGGGGGGAACGCTTGAACCAGATCGAAAAATTGTTAATGGCGGGACTGTTTTCATAACAGAAGGAAAGTCGAAAGGAGATTGTACCAGTGTGTATTATGTCCGATCAGGCAAGAGTATTAGTCTGAGAAAGCGTCCCCTGATAATGGATAGGAAAGAGAGGAAAAACAGCTGTGTTTTTAGGCCTTGGAAGGAAGGGCAGCGGCCGTTTGTTGAGAGAGTAGCCATTTGCACCGAGTCAAGATGGCCGCAAAGGAGCCACGAGGAGTTAACAACAGATAAAGAACCAGGAAGTGACACGTCAACTAAACCACCATAGAGGAGTAGGTCGCCACCTAGTGGCGGAGAGGGGGTAGTGCTGGGGAGTTTTCATTACCCATAGGGGAATATTTAGATATAGGCCTGTACTACCATCTAGTGGCGGAGTGGGGGAGTGATTCAATAGTCAATCTAATGAGCACAGAGAGTGGATTTTTATTATAATAATAATATTAGATAGAGTTTAATTATACAATGGATTAAATAAGAATTGCACAGAAAGATGGTGCAGTTATTTGAATGGGTTAATTATAGAATAAAGAGGGAGTTAGAATTCCAGTGGGGCCTTCTCACACCTAATAGATAGGCAGGGTCTTCAGAAGACACGTCACCAGAAGAACTGGCGCGCGCTGGGGGTCAAACTGGGATGAAGAGTTGCGCGGAGTGGGTATCGGAAACTGCAAGTGTCACGCCGGAAGACAACAAACAGGGAACCGCCCTGTAAGATAGATAATAGGTGTGGAGAAGGTGGTAGACTAATAGCAAAACAAAGGAAGTCGAATGTACAGACGACTGCCGGTGTTGTGTTTCTGCTTTCAAGGGGGGAATGACACCGACAGCGATGGAGATGGCCAGGAGACAGACTGGAGGAGGAGGAAGCCGCAGGGGCCAGGCATGGCAGCCTGGTACACAGATCGTCCACGACGAGAGAGAGGAGACGGCGGCGGTGGAGGAGCAGATGTGGAGGGGACAGCCAGAGACACTGAGCAGTAGCAGACCAGGGGAGACATTTTTGCCTAGGGGACCGCGCCCTGGGAGGGGGACCAGCTCAGGAAAGGAGCCGTCACTGAAAGGGGCCCTTGCCCTAGAAGATGGGACCGGCCCAAGATGGGAGGTGTACTGTAAGAGGGAAGGGAGCGCTCTGATTTGGACGTGGGGTACCTAATAGGGGGGCCGAAGGGTTTTAGGTGTGTCGTCTGAAAAGTTGCAATCTGTGTTTTTCTCTGCCTCTCTCTCTCTCTCTCCTCCATGACCGTTGTTTATCCTTTCTGGTTTAGGTGTGATGCGGGTAATGGAAAACAAAAGGAAAACAGCAGACGGCGGGGCCCTAATTGTTATGAGTCTATTTTTGTGTATAATTAATTGAAAAAACCAAGTAGTCTTTTTTTTTTTTTTTTTATCCACTTTTTCTCCCATTTTTCTATTTTTCTCCCATCCCAATTTCGTATCATCCAATTCAACCCTCCCCTGTCACGAACGCTGTTTCTTGCCTCCCACAAGCCGGCTGCAATGTGGACTAAGTCATACATAGCACAAGTCCCCTCCGGTACTTGAGGTAACAGCAGTCGCATCTTTTCACCTGCGCAGCTCGATCTCTCAGTGTCGAGGAGTAACGCGTGGGAGGCTCACGCTGCCCCCGACACTTCCTGATTCTACTGCGCAGGCGCACCAACCGACTTGTAGGAGTTGCTTGTTCACAACGTTCGATCCCCACCCTTCAGTTTTCCCTCCCCGTAATACGGCCAATGTGTATTACTGCGGACGACCAGCTAAACTGAAAACAATGTGGAGAGCTGGATTCGAACACGCGAATCCTAGCGTCTCCACACTGGTGGCGAGTGCCTTGCCCACTACACCACCTAGCCGCCCTAAAAACCAAGTAGTCTTATGATTCTGAAGGTTGATTAAGAATCAAAGGGGGGAATGAGAGATTTGGGGTGCTTTTTCAATGTATGTGATGTATAGATTGGGGGGAGAGGATCACAGCTAAAACGGTGATCGAAATGTGCATGGAAGACGGTGATAGAACGGTGACCAGTGGATTGAATACACTGCCAGCGAGGGTGTTTTGTTTTGCATTCCTTGGAAGAACACAGATAAGAGCGAGTGTACTGTAGGCCCAGAGCGAGGGAGAGGGGTGACCTCTTAATGAAACGTTTAATGGTGTGAAAGGTTAGTAACGCAGTTGTCATGACAACGCAGCACATGACAACCAGAAAGGGGTGGGCTATCGTTGCTACGGCGAGGGTCTATAAGTCGAACGGTGTTTCCGGGTGTAAGGCAGACTAGAATCTGACCGAGAGCGAGTAGGACTGAGATCACACAGACACTCTCTCCTCTCATTGAGAGGGGGGGGGGGGGGGGGGGGGAGGAAGGATGCCACATCATCGTTAGCTTCGGCTACCACGAGGATGGTCTTGGCTAACGAACAGGCCTGACCACTATTGGACTGAATAACAAAAGGACGATAGACGAACACACCGAAAGATCATTAGAATAGACTCTTCAAGGACGACACAATTTGATAACATCTGATAACGAGGTTCTGTTTATAGCAATAAAACAACGCTTTCCCTCATAAGGTATCTCACGGTGTCGAAGTGTCGAATTCTTACGGAGGTGGAGAATTAGGATGGTTTATGGATTGCACTAACGGGGGAGATAAGGATCTTATCAACCGGTATCGGAGACGTCAGGACCATTAAAAGTACACAACGCAGAGGAATTGGATGGAGAGCCAAACAGACCAAACAGACGTGATACTGGCCAGTTTGATCAGGATCTTACAGGCAGGAGCACTCATTCAAGGGTACTACGACTATGCGTGCACCTCATGGTACCAAAGCACCTCAAAGGCGCTAAAAACAAGATTACAAACATCACAAAACAAACTGGTCAGACTACTGCTTGACCTTACCCCCAGAACCCACCTCACCCCTGCCCACTTTGACAACCTAGGATGGCTTAGAGTAGACGACAGAGTACAGCAACTTGCAATGGGCCTGGTCTACAAGATACACTATACGACTAAGGTACCCATGTACATGTCAAAATACTTCCCAAAGGTCAGTGAATCAGTGAGTGATGACCCCCACTCTACCTGCTAAATGGAGAGTCTGACTCACCAGGAAGCATGGTGGAGTGGGTGGCTCGTTAACTGTATGAGACTCACCTGTGCAGAGCAGAGCTGCCTGCACCTCAATATATGTGTCTCATTCTAATTCCCTCTCTGTCTGCTTTCTCCACTCCCAGGCACAGGTTGTACCAACACCCAAGCTGCATCCTTTTGACATATTATAGCACTGATACTTACACCAAACACACACCACAGCATACTTACTCACTCATCCACACACTGCACTCACCACTGATTCTAATACAAAACATTTCATTGTTCATGTGCTTATGTTTTTGTTTGTTTAGATAGGTTTAAATAAATCATTTTTTGATAAATTGTTATCACGTGTGGACTCCCTATTTGTCATAAATTACCTGTTTGTGACAAATTGGGGGCTCAGTCCGTTTGTAGGGCCTTTTTGTAGGAGTTGGTGCATTTGTTTGTATTTGGCCTAGTGTGGTTGAATTTTGGTTGGATTCATGTTAGCATTTGGTATTGTGTATTTGGCTGGCATTTGTATTTAGGTTCCTATGGGGACAATTTGTTTGGGCTCTGTCTTGAGTACAGGAGGGCTATTTTGAAAGGTAATTAGGTTGCTTAATTTGGCTAGTGTCTGTGACCTGTAGGTTTGCAGCTAGTATTTGTAGCCTGTTGGCTAGTGTTTGTTTGTAGCCTAATTATTTGTATGCCAGTGTTGGGGAGTTAGCACGTGATTTGTTCTTGGGGGTGTTGGTTGTGTAGGATTTGGGAGAGAGTAGCAGTTTGTTTGTGCAGATTTCTTGTAGTAGAGATTTGTTATTTTGTTTTATTGTTTTGTTTTTGGTTACAGTTTGTTTGTTTGTTATTGCTTGTGTTGTGGCTTTGGGGTTTGATGCCTTAAATAATACAGTCTGTGTGTTTTGGGAACCAAAAATCCCCAGGTAGGCGAAGAGGGCAGGTTTCCAATAGGGGGACTTGTCTTGGTATTTTCTTTTTTAGGCGGCTGCAAAAATGTAGGCAGAGACAGGCACTGGCATAGGCGCTTTTGTCCTCTCGGGAGCACGTCTCTGGCTCAGAGGAGTGGCTGTATAACAGGTACTTTTTCTGCCCAGAGAGTTCTAGTGCATAGATACCCCCTACAAGTAGTGGCACGAAGATTGAGGTTTTTGAGGTAGTTAGTTAGTTAGTTAGGACCTGTAGTTAGTCAGGGTGGGGAGGTTCATTGGATCAGACTGTCTTATTATTGGTGTTCACGCTTCATGGTCCCGACATAAGTTTGGTTTGTTTGTAGCCACTGGTACATTATGGCCTCTGTTGTGGAGGAATTTGAGCAGTCACCATCAGTGGAACTGATTGATCAGTGTACTAAGGAGCAGTTGTTCGCGATTGCTGAGAAGTATGAGATTGAGATTCCTGTTAGACTGTCAAAAGTGGCGGTCAAGGCCAGTTTGAAGGCAGAGTTGGTGGAGAAAGGTGTTCTCAAGCCAGCTGGGGTACCGCTTCTCAGTTTTGAGCAGCAGAAGGAACTTCTGTTACTGCAGCAGCGTCAAGAGTTGGCTTTGGAAGAACTTAAGCAGAATAGTAAGCACAGACAAGAGTTTGCTTTGGAGGAACTTAAGCAAAAGACTGAGCTTGCCAAAGTAGAAGTGCAAGCTCAGGTGCAGAATAGAAAGCTAGATTTGGTCGGGGAAGGAAAGTGGCTCAGTTCTGATGTTACTGATGGTACTGGGGATCCGTCTCAGGGGGGTAAATTTGACGTTTTACGTGAACTGCGTTTGCTTCCTCAGTTTAATGAAAAGGACCCTGATGTTTTTTTTTCATTGTTTGAACGTTTGGCAGATGCAAGGCACTGGAGTAGTGAGGATAGTTGTATGATGTTACAGTGTGTTCTCACTGGTAGAGCCCAGGAAGCGTACTCTGCATTGAGTCCCACGGACTGTAAGGTTTATGGGCGGGTGAAATCGGCAGTGCTTAAGGTGTACGAACTTATACCTGAGGCGTACAGACAGCGGTTCCGTACGTGGAAGAAGAGGGACAAACAGTCTCATCTTGAATTTTCACGGGATTTAAGTACCCAGTTTACCCGTTGGTGTGTAGCGTCTGGTGTCGATACCTTTGACCACCTCTCTGATCTGCTGGTGTTAGAACAGTTTAAAAACTCTGTTCCTGTAAATGTGGCAACTTACATTACACAGCAGGGTGCGGTGACGCCGGGGGAGGCTGCAGCATTGGCAGATGAGTATGTGTTGATTCACAAGGGTAACTTCGGTGGTTTAGCTATAGAAAAGGCTCATAGCAGAGAGACTTTTTCTCCTCGTCCAAAGTTTGGATCAGAGAGGAGGGGTGATGGTGACACACGGTAGGGCTGGGCGATAAAACGATAACGATAACTATCGCGATAAATTATTTCCTCGAAATAAACATGAAACGTGGTCGCAAAGTTTCGATATATCGATTTTCCAAGCTTGGATATGAGCACACGCACTAACAACCAATCGGTGAAGGAGATGGCCGATAGAGGAAGGAGACCCGGAAGGAGGTAGGACTCGGTAAACAAGGCTGGCTATGGCTAATTAGCTTGCACGCCGCTATTTCACAGGTTACCTGCCGAGTTGGTGTGTGTTTTGAATTCTGAGGGTAACTGTTATAGTAGTGTGGGGTATACGGTGGACGTCGTTGCAATGAATTGGGCGGAACAGAGTATTTTAGGGTCATTTTTTAGTACATTGTCATGAAATACTCCGCTTGGAAACGGGGCTGGCTATGGCTAATTAGCTTGCACGCCGCTATTTCACAGGTTACCTGCCGAGTTGGTGTGTGTTTTGAATTCTGAGGGTAACTGTTATAGTAGTGTGGGGTATACGGTGGACGTCGTTGCAATGAATTGGGCGGAACAGAGTATTTTAGGGTCATTTTTGAGTCATGAGATACTCCTCTTGAGATACTCCGCTCTGCTAACGTGCGCGGACTGATGACGACATCAATTCGACTCTCGAGACATTCACAGCAGCAAAACAAGTCAGCCCGCGTATCGGCGCCGGGCATAATAAGTTAATTAAACTTGACAGACATTATATCGACGATAATTATCGATATCGAGTTATATGAAAATAATTTTATCGCGATAACGTTTTTGGTCATATCGCCCAGCCCTAACACACGGTATAGACAGCCACCTGCATCTGACACACGGTATAGACAGCCACCTGCGTCTGACACACGGTATAGACAGCCACCGGCGTCTGTCAAAACATGTAACTACTGTAAACGTTCTGGACATTGGAAGGATGAGTGCCCACTTCTTGGCTCGAGGGGTGGGTTTAAGGCACAAGTAAAACCTGCTCTGCTGGCCAATTCCCTCACCCATGGGATGGTGTCACCGTCGGTACCGTCTGCTAAGACCATAGGACAGACATGTCTGGAAGACTATGGTGCGTTTCTTTCTGATGGTTTTGTGTCTTTACAGGGCAGTGACGTTAGGGTGCCGGTCAAGATACTGCAGGACACTGGCTCAATCGATTCGTTTGTGCGTGAGTCGGTGTTGCCTTTTTCGATTGATTCTGACACAGGGGATGTTATCTTGATTCGAGGGATGGGGATGTCTGTGTTCCCTGTTCCTGTGCATAACATTTCTCTTGTTTCAGGTTTGGGGAATGGTGATGTGCAGATAGGTGTGCGTGCTGAGTTGCCTGTTGATGGAGTGGACATCATTTTGGGTAACAATCTGGCCGGGGTACGAGTGTGGGCCGATGGGCCTCTCCCTAATGTAGTCACCCAAAAGTCACCTAGTCTAACTTTGTTAGACACTTCATCTGATGTCATTGTGTATCCAGCCTGTGCGGTTACACGTGCCATGACAGCAGCGGGTGACACACCGGGTGCTACCCAGGCGACAGGTGTTGATTCGGTTCATGTGGGTTTGATTCTGCCTGAGCAACTCAAGACCATGTCGAAGGCTGATTTGGTTGCAGAACAGGTGAATGATCGAGCTTTAAGAGAGCCGTTTGAGAAAGCCGTACCATTTGAAGACATAGGTAGCTCGGCGCAGGGATACTGTCTTCATGACGGTTTATTGTTTCGGAAGTGGATACCGCATGGGGATGCTTTCGTGGGTGACCCCATTTTTCAGTTTGTGGTACCATGCAAATTTCGTCCATTGGTGTTGCAGACCTGTCATGACAATGTGGCAGGGCATCAGGGAGTGAGGAAAACGTATGACCGTGCGCTGAGACACTGTTTTTGGCCCCGTTTAAAACGTGATATTGCCGCATATATCAAAATGTGTCACACGTGTCAGTTAACTGGGAAGCCCAGTCAGACCATCACACCGGCCCCGCTCTCTCCTATTCCTGCTGTTGATCAGCCATTTGAACATTTGATTATTGACTGTGTTGGGCCATTGCCGCGTTCCAAACAGGGACATTTGTATTTGCTTACGGTAATGTGTCAGGTGACCAGATACCCGGCAGCGTTTCCGCTTAGGTCAATAACGACAAAGTCTGTTGTTAAGGCGCTGACGCAGTTCATTTGTGTTCGGGGTACCCAGGGTCATTCAGAGTGATCAAGGTTCCAATTTCACCTCACACATGTTTGCGGCAGTTCTCCGGCAACTGCACATCAAGCACAACAAAGCGTCAGCGTATCATGCCCAGTCTCAGGGAGCGTTGGAGCGTTTTCATCAGACGTTGAAGTCGTTGCTGCGCTCCTATTGTGTGGAGTTAGGGGGTGACTGGGAGGAGGGCCTGCCCTGGCTTCTATTGGCCTCCAGGGAGGTAGTCCAGGAGAGCACAGGGTTTAGCCCTAATGACCTGGTTTTTGGTCACAAAGTCCGTGGTCCCATGGCTGTGTTGAAAGACAGCTGGGACATGACAGAACCCCCTCGGAAATTGGTTGATTATGTCAATGGTTTCAGACGCAGGTTGTTTTTGTCTGTTGAGTGTGCGAAGGAGAAGTTGGGGAGGTCTCAGGGAAAGATGAAGTCCCTTTATGATCGTCGCACTGAGCTTAGGCAGTTTAAGGCTGGCGATCAAGTTTTGCTTTTACAGCCGGTAGTAACGTCTCCCTTTCAGGCAAAGTTCACGGGCCCTTACACTGTTGTGCGGCGGGTGTCTGACCTGAATTATGTTATTGCCAAAGGCAGGAGGGCAAATAGGGTGTGTCATGTGAACCTTTTAAAACCCTACTACTCTGGCCGTGCTGAAGGGGGGGTGAATGATGGGGAGAATAATGGGGAGACTGAGAAGGTTTCTCTTTGTACCACTACAGTGGACAGGTCCACCTCTCCAGTAGCCGGCCCTGAGGAAGGAGTAAACCCGGATGTGGTGTTGCAGGGGCGGTTGAAAAAGTCATTGGGGAGGTTGGATGTGATTTTGGCAGATTTGGATGACTCGAAGCGTGTTGAGTTAATAGCTCTGATTAACCGTTTTCCTGCTTTATTTTCAGATGTACCCTCACGCACACATCTAATTGAACATGATGTGGATGTGGGAGAGGCAGCCCCAATAAAGCAGCGCTTCTATCGTGTCTCACCCGAGAAACGCAAGCATTTGGACAATGAGGTTCAGTATATGTTGGACAACCAAATTGCCGAATCATGTTCGTCAAGTTGGGCGTCGCCTTGCCTGTTGGTCGGTAAACCCGACGGAAGCTATAGACCATGTACTGACTTTCGTAAAGTGAATAACATTACCAAACCAGATGTCTTTCCTCTTCCCCGCATGGAAGACTGTGTAGATCAGGTGGGATCGGCCACTTACGTGAGTAAGTTTGACCTTTTAAAAGGTTATTGGCAAGTCCCGCTGTCTAAGCGTGGCCAGGAGGTTTGTGCTTTTATCACTCCCTCTGGGTTGTACAAATATTTAGTCATGCCGTTTGGTCTTCGAAACGCCCCCGCTACTTTCCAGCGCCTTATGAACAAAGTAGTGGCTGGTCTGGATGGGTGTGCCATCTACCTGGATGATGTGGTGATCTACAGCGACACATGGTCTGAACACCTTCAGCGTATCCGGGCACTGTTAAAAAAATTGGTCTGGGCACGGTTGACTATTAACTTGGCCAAATGTGAATTTGCAAGAGCCACTGTCACCTATTTAGGAAAGGTGGTCGGTCAGGGCAGCGTACGCATGGTTCAGGATAAAGTTGTGGCTATTGTAAATTATCCCCCTCCAGCGACAAAAAAGGATTTGATGCGTTTTCTGGGTTTAGCGGGCTATTATCAGAGTTTTTGTCGCAACTTCTCATCCGTAGTAGAGCCGTTGACTAACTTGTTGAGGAAGGACTCCAAGTATGTCTGGTCAGGCAGATGCCAAGTGGCATTTGAAAATGTGAAGGCCCTATTGTGCTCTGAACCTGTGTTAACTGCTCCACGTTTAAATGACTCCTTTTCATTACAGGTGGATGCCTCCAACGTGGGGGCAGGGGCAGTCCTCCTGCAGGCGGATGTGCATGGGGTGGATAAATCGGTGGCCTTCTTCTCGAGGAAATTTAACACCTACCAACTTAACTACTCAGTTATCGAGAAGGAGGCGTTATCACTGATTTGGGCACTCCAACATTTTGACGTGTATCTGGGGTCAGGGGTGACTCCCCTGGTGGCGTACACGGATCATAATCCTTTGACCTTTTTAAAGTCCCTCCAAAATCCCAACCAGAGGTTGATGAGGTGGGCTTTGTTTTTACAGCCATATTCTTTGGACATTCGTCACATTAAAGGGTCTCAGAATGTGATTGCGGACGCATTGTCCCGCATACCCTAAGTTGGTCCCATGAGGATACCTTGTTTTGCCTCTCTCTATCTGTTCCCCAATCCCTACTGTCTCCTGCTCTCTTAAATAGCTTCTTAGGGCCCTATGTTGCTGAGAGCGGAGGCAGGATGGTGAGGGGAATGGGTGAAGGGTAAAACAATGTTTATTTTGATTTGAATATAGGGGACAAAATATTGTGTTACTTGAGTTTATGTATTGATTTAGTTTGGTTAGTCACTTGTATATAAAAATGTAATTTGTTAATAGGGAAGAACCCTTTTCTTTAGGGGGAGGGTGTGACGACCCCCACTCTACCTGCTAAATGGAGAGTCTGACTCACCAGGAAGCATGGTGGAGTGGGTGGCTCGTTAACTGTATGAGACTCACCTGTGCAGAGCAGAGCTGCCTGCACTAGAGCTGCCGCGGTATTGATATTTTCCTTACCGCACACATTTGCGAAATATTTCCTACCGCCGCGGTTATTACCGCACAGTGCGCACAAAAAAAAAAAAAAAGTTTGAATGCATTTTTTTTTTTTTTTTTAGTAGTCTACTCTTATAGCCTGCCTCTAGTCTAATGGCGCTTTTCCACTGCATAGTACCTACTCGACTCGACCCGCTTTAGGCACCTGGTACTTCGTTCCTTTTCCACTGCAGCCAGGTACTACTCCGTTTGTCTCCGTGTGGGGATGCAGGCGGTGCCGCTCGCTTGTGAACACTGAAAGCTCCGTGGGCATAGCCAATTAGCCATGTCCGAGGGCTTGCAGCAAGCCAGAGTTTAACACAGTTTAAATCAATCAATCAATCAATAACAACATTAACCATACTCTCGTTGCGTCTATTCTGCCAAAGCTAACGTTACCTCTCATTGTGTATTCTACCAAGCAACCCGGGTTTAACGTTACCTCTTGTGTATATCGGCTGACGGTAGTATTAGGCTAATAACAACAACAAACTTAACACATCAGCGATCTTGTTGTGACACTAAACTCTCCGCTCGGTGGTAAATTGGGTTGATGTCGGTTTTGTTTCATCAATAAATAAGGCAGAATACACAGTGAATCCATTCTTTTTGTTTATTGCACTTGGTTCTGTCGCAAACAAATCCTGAATGAAATGCATCCTTAGCGAGGCAGTAAAGATGGCGGCGTTCTGTTTTTGTTCAGAGCCTCCAAACTGTGACGCGTCTCTCTTCTGACCAGTCAGTGGTCTGCAATGTTTCACATGACTTTTCTGGTACCACTTCTACCCAATAGGGTCGCTTGGAACCGAGTAGGGTATATCTGCAAAGCCGCAAGCCAACTTTATTATTATGATAAAAAACAGCGGTGACGCGGTATTCAGCCTAACTCTGCGGTGAGCGTGATGCAACAGCGATACCGCGGTAATGCGGTTATCGCGGCAGCTCTAGCCTGCACCTCAATATATGTGTCTCATTCTAATTCCCTCTCTGTCTGCTTTCTCCACTCCCAGGCACAGGTTGTACCAACACCCAAGCTGCATCCTTTTGACATATTATAGCACTGATACTTACACCAAACACACACCACAGCATACTTACTCACTCATCCACACACTGCACTCACCACTGATTCTAATACAAAACATTTCATTGTTCGTGTGCTTATGTTTTTGTTTGTTTAGATAGGTTTAAATAAATAATTTTTTGTTAAATTGCTATCACGTGTGGACTCCCTATTTGTCATAAATTACCTGTTTGTGACAATACCACAACCACTACACCAGAGGAAGCTCAACAAATCATGTTAAACCCAGATTCGGCTCAAACAAGGGACTAAACACGTTTCGCAATTATGCCACATCAATGTGGAACGCCCTACCCAAAGCTGTAAAGGAATGTGAATCCCTACCCACATTCAAAACCACTCTTAAAGAGCACCTACGGGAGGCTGCAATTCGAAACTGGCCACCGTAAATGCCCAAACTTCCCACCACCTCCTAATAGACAGTCTCCTCCCCACCGCATGTATATATTCCCTCCCCGCCGTATGTATATTTCTCTCCCACCCACACCCACCCACCCCCTCCAAATGTAGTCTCCAACCCACCGTATGTATATTTCTCTCCCACCCACCCACCACCTCCTAATGTACAGTCCCCTCCCCATCATATGTATATAGTCTGTCAGGATCTATGGGTAACAGTACTGTATAATTGAATACCGTTTATGTCACAAATGTATCAGTACTAAATACCGGTCCCTATGCCATAAATCTCATGTATGTTGTGTATGTCATAAATGTCGATATGAATTGAAAATGGGGGACCCTGATGTAAACAAGACAAACGTCTTTCTCAGGTCTGCATCCCCTTAACAATTGTGTGTATTGAGCCGTACTGTATTGTACCCATTCTGCAATCTGTTAAATAAAGTTTTCATTCATTCATTCAAGGGTCCTCCCTTTACAATTTCCCAACTAGCGGTGAACTAACAATGAACTAGTGATGAATTAGCGATGGAACATAATTTTGGGAATGATCTGTCAATAAGGGACACTCTGGCATCTAGAGTGAAAAGGGATAAAGGATGATGCAACCCACCCCTCCCCCCTCACACCATCCCTACCAGACCTTGCCCTCCAGACGTCTCTGTTTTGAAAACAACCAGACCCAGTCAAACCAAACAAACTAATCAAAGCAAATAAAACTATCCTATTTCAGTGCTTGGACAATTTTCAAAATAAATAAATAAAATAAAAAAAAGAGTGCTGTTAAACAAACACGACCAGATGAATAATCCTGGGATTCATGAGAGTTGAGGAATACACTACAGCCCAGGGTCTGGCTCTGGCCTAAAACCCAGCACGGCACAAAGTTACGCATAAAAAGAATAAAATGGCAGTGTAAACAATACAATATAATTAACACTGGACATGCGCATATGGGAAACAAGGTGCGAGATGAGGGTATGTATATGTGTTGTGAAGGGCCAGATTAACACTGAGAATCTACGTTTATTATTTTATATAACTTGTATATTATTTATATATATAAGCTATATACCTTTAAGCCTCCGTTTGAATCATAGCATTATTCGCTTTCCTCATTGGATAACGCCCTTGGCATTGACGGCGCCAACAGTCGCGCCCCCCAGACAAGTTCAAAGACGAGTCTGGACAAGTTGAGACATGCCCTTGGCCAGCGCATTGATTCCGGACAAGAGATTCGGTTGCGCCCTAGAAATCACTCTAAGTATATATTGTGGAAGGCGCAAGCAGCAGCAGTTCGTCCGAAGTTCGGTGTGCAGCAGTAACGTGAAGTGAAGCGTGAACCTAGTAACTAGTGTGAACCTTAGCAAGTGTGTGTGGACTTAACGTAATTAGTATCAGAACACGAGGTGAACCTAGCAGCAGAACTATTGGACATGTGAGCAGTGGAACCTACCCGCGGTGTATCGTTACGGATAACTAGTAGCTCCTTAGATACGACCTTGATATTGTAGAACCATTGTTGGTGGATTATAGTGACTTGTGCAAACGTAGTAACGTGGAGAAGAGCATCGTTAATACCATTGTCGTTTGGATTTAACTACACCTGAAGATCTGCATCGGGCTAGCTTCGAGGACGAAGCTAGCTAGCTATCATCACTGCCGTCGGGCATTGGATTAAGAGCTATTACCCTGCTATCAAGCACTTGGATTACAAGGACCGGATCCATATGAGACCCCCTTTCTTCAGTGACCAGCCGGAGTATCCGCCTATTCTTCAATTCCTCTGGAGCTTACCACTCCGTGGGGGAAATCACCAGTCTCCAGCTATACCCTCGTTTGCCCCTATATCGCCATCTCACGCCATGCAGCGTTCTGGTCTAGTATTATTAGCCTAGGAATTATTCATTCCCACTGACTTTGATACTCTGAGATTCTAATATCATTCGCCATAAAAGAGCGACGTAATAATTCTCAGTTGTATATTTGACATTGATAATAAAATACTGTAAACGTTATCTCTTTGTCACCGTGCCGTCTATTGAGTGTCTGCCATATTTAACTGTACTGTCTGGCAAGTAATAATAATATGTAGTAGTGGTTTAATCTATCACAATCTTTAATACAGTCAGGGTTTTGTAACCCCTCAGTTACAATATGTATATATGCCCTCTCATGTTATATTTGCCCTACAATAAATATAGTTACAATATATAATCTAAATCTAATCTAATATATAATAAAAAAAATATCTAAATGCTAAATATATATGCAATATATTATATATAGGGCTGTCAGTTTATCGCGTTAATAGATTAATTAATTACACAGCAAATGATTGCGTTATGAAAATTAACTAAAAATGTATAAAAATATTTTAATTTGTATTTAAATTTTAAATATTTTTTAATCTCATTCATTCCATAAGAACGTAGAATACACATTTACAGAATTTCTTTTAATATGGTCCATTTGCATGTTCTTGGTATCTGATTCTAGGGACATCTAGGGACACAAGCATTACACTAGAGAAGGGGTGGCCAACCCGCGGCTCGCGAGCCGCATGCGGCTCTTTGCCCGTCAATGTGCGGCTCCATCCATAATTTTTTCATTCCATAAGGACGTAGAATAAACATTTACAATTTTTTTTTAAATGGTCCATTTGCATGTTCTTGGTATCTGAATCTAGGGACATATATGGATCAGTGTCAGAAATAGTGTGTCTGTTACTAGGCGTGAGTAAATTGTAATGAACCAAAGGAGAATATCAATTCTATTTTTTATCTTTGACTGTGAATAACACCATGCTAAAATTGACCAGACCTGAAAAATCTAAGCAAATGAATAAAAGGAAGATGATTAAACAGAAGGTTTTGTAGATACAGTACTGAATTCTGCCATCTTTTTTATAATGTAAATTTCTCCACCATTTTTCATCATATTGCAACACCGTTTTTTTGCAAGACGTTCACAGAAAGGTAGAGAAACTAACTGCGTTCTGTTTTATGGCAATAACGTTCAGGTTTGTGGGAGATAATCCCAAAAAATAAGAGAAATAAAAAAGTAAATCCAGAAGTCGGATGATTGACAGGGGCTGGTGTGAGCTGGGTAAGGTAGTTTTTCAAAATTTGAAAGCTCTGAGTCTCTTCCTTCAAAAGACTACACTCACTTTTGGATGTGCCACTTCCTCCTGTCAATATGCGCCGGTTTCCGACTCAATGCCCTGAGATTTCTATAATCTTATATTTCACTAATAACAGTTAAAATAATTGGTAAACAAACGTAATGCTGAAAATATACACTTTTACTGTATATCTCGGGCTTAAGAGGTTCACCCTGTGAGGCCCAAATTAAAAAGACATTAGCAACTTCAGAGGCCAGAGGGTGGGACATATAAACACATTTACTATCAAATAGCATTGTGAGGCTGAACAACAGGACCAATTGACTATACATGTGCTTAAAGGGGAACTATCTTATAAATGGCCTTTTTCAGTGTTTACCATTGTTTCTTAGCTATGTGGACTTATATTAACACTTTGATTGCCTAAGGCTAAATTCATGATATACCATAGGTTGCCAGCTCTATTTGTCTATGGAGAAGTTCCCCTTCTTTGCAGGGCTATAACTTTTTAAATTCTATTGCTAAATTGCCATTATTAGGGCCCATTCAATGTCCTATATGTATTGTTCAGGGTGTATGAACGTTAAACTTTTTCATTCACATATTCATACTAAAATATGATCTAAAGTATAAGTATGTTTTCAGCTCTTTCTGCAGCTTTCTCCAGAACGTGATTTATAGCCCCAAATGCATTATATTGATGATCAAATACAGTTTGATAGCAATCGGCGCGATATAAAAAAAATCCAACTGGACGGACTTCTGGAAGTTACTACACGTCATCTGATGTTGACCGGATGGGCGAGGGGGCGTTTATAATTCCGTGGGCAGCGTTATACCATTCATCTAATGTGGGTCAAATGTTCATCATAGCAGTTAGTGTCGAACACGGAAATATTACACGCTAAAACTCACCCCAGTCTCCGCGGGCCGTTGGGCGATCAGCGTGGGGTAGACAGTTTTCCATTATGGGATGTAAAAATATCCGGTCCATTTCCAGCTTGTATAATAGTATATACGTCCAAATCATGTTGTTTATCGAGTTATTGGCAACGGATCGCTATGTATTGTGACGAGCTAGAGTGCCGGAACCTATACCGAGTGCCCGGAAGTAATATGGGTGAACAGCACATCGTCCAAGTAACTTCCTGTTTGGCGATTGCGCCGATCGGCCACCAGATGGCGCTCTTGAACCGCTAGAGGGTTCAGTGGGGCTTTTTGGTGAGTCTCAGGCCAGCGGATGGGAAATATGAATCCGATCACAGATTTTTGAAATATTGATATCAAAGACGAGTTACGGCGTCTTCGGCAACATGAGCATGGCGGGGAAGGACGCCTAAACTCGTCTTCTGGCAGTTAAAGTGTTAATAGGATCGATGTCTCTAATTCTCATATTGCTGCATTCTTCCAATTCTCCTCTCACAATATTCACCCTCACTGAACTGAGTCATCTGAAAATGTGCATATCTGTGATGTCAGAGATTTCTCAGCTGCATAATAATGTGGCAGTTGATGTGGCAATTGCCACCAGGCCACACAGTGGTTGGAGCCCAGCCTCAAAACGGCTTAAGATCTTGAGGTAGAAAAATGCGTTTTTTGAGTACTTAATTAGAAATACAAAACAATGCATTTTTTCTTTTTGAAAAAAATCTAGGTGTTCCATAGACTCACAGGAATTGTGTAAAAGTGCCCAAATAGTGAAAGAAATTGTAAAAGTTCCCCTTTAAATTTTTTTTTAAATAAACATTATTTTTTTAAATGGCTAAAAGTGTAGGCGGTTAGGTGGTCGAGCGGAGATTGCGTTCGTCACCAGCCCCGGAGCTGTGAGCTTGGTTCGCCTGTTCGAATCCAGCTCACAGCTCCGGGGTTGTCACCAGCTTGGCTGGCCGTCTGCACTGATACAATTGGCTGTATCAGAGGGTGGGAGAAGCTGGCGGGGTGGGTCCGGGTCGTTGTAAACAGCGACTCCTACAGTTCGGTCGGGGCGCCTGCTAAGCGCGGATTGGACGTGAGGGGGATAGTGTGGTCCTCCCACACGCTACGCCCTCTCAATGAGAATCCGCGCTGCCAGGTGAAAAGAAGCGGTGATTGGCTGGACGTGTGTCGGAGGAAGCACGTGGTAGCCTCCACTCTCCCAAAATGATCTGACTGTGGGGGGTAAAGCGCAGCGACCAGGAAGGGACTGGGAATTGGCATACGACTAACATTGGGATGGGAGAAAATCGGAGGAAAATGGAGGGGGAAAAAGACCAACAAAAAAAAAAAAAAAAAAAATGGCTAAAAGTGATTTTGTAATTTTGCAACCGTGGGTCTCACAGGGTACTTTCAACCCTGTGAGGCCCAAATAAAAAAGACATTAGCAACTTCAGAGGCCAGAGGGTGAGACCTATAAACACATGAAGGGTGCCCCATGACTGAAAAAAAAGGTTGAGAAACGCTGGTATATGGTGTGGCTCTTTGTGGTACCACATTCATTTTTGTCAGTCTCTGACTGGTTGGCCACCCCTGCACTAGAGGTTCCAGTAGTGGGCAGCTTGAATTGCCAGGTCCTAGAACCAGCGCTTTGGGGAGATCTTTTATTTTTAGAGCATTAACTATTTGGAATGGCCTGCCTCGGAACCTCTGCTGCATTTACAGTAGATTCACTTTTAAAAATAACCTTAAATTGTTTTTGTTTTACACTAATGTAATTTTAGCTATCTTAATTGTTACAGTAGTTTCATTATGCATTGTGTGTACTGACTTTTAATAATTTTGTTTTTGCAATGGTTATTGTTTTTTTGTGTGTGGACCCCAGGAAGACTAGCTGGTTGCTATCGCACCAGCTAATGGGGATCCCTAATAAAATCAAATCAAATCAAATCTATGGATCTCAGGGAATGTATTCCCAGTGTCAGAAATACTGTGGGCGAGAATGGATTGCGCGAAGCAAATTGCATTCGCAGAGCCTGCTCTGCGTCTGCGAGCTATCCACTAAAGCACATTGCTCGATAAGATACCAGCGCAGACACGCCCAATATGTGTAGCTCGCGAGCAGTCCGCACTCTGCCCCCCTGGCAGCGCTCTTGGCAGAAATGTGTGTGTCTTGTAGCGCGCTGTCAAGTTTAGCGCGCTGTCCAAAAAAAGAAAAGAAATTAGAAATCAAGAAATCAAGATGGAAAGCAGTAAAAAGAAACTTGCAGTTAAAACCAAGAAGGCAAACGACACATGCCGTTCCTTCGAATGTGGAGAGATCTAATTCTGTATTCTAATCTGTATTTAACCTTTATCTTTTCGGTGAAGACCAGTTATTGTAATTAAGAATTTACATTATCCATCTGTCCCACTTTGTCCCACCAAAATCTGACTGTTGTCCTCCCCCGCCCCCCCCCCCCCCCCCCCCACTCCATCCATTAACTCAACTGGACTGTCATACTATTCATTTGCACTAGCACTATTGCACTTGGGACATTGATATTATATTATTGATGTTATTATTTATACATACAACTTAATAAAGAATATATATTAAATGGGATAGGAACTAAATTAAATGTATATACAATGAAATAATATTATAATCATATTGGGCTATATTCCGTTTATATCCCATTTAATATATATTCAATCTCTTTATTAAGTTGTAAAGCCCTGGCCTATATCTGATTTCATAATTAGGAATAATAATAATAATAATAATAATAATAATAATAATAATAATAATAATAATAATAATAATAATAATAATAATAATAATAATAATAATAATTTCAGAATAATAATAATAATGACATTGCATTACTGCTGATCAGAACCTATATCAGAAATAAATGTTTACTGTATTGATCATCATCTCAGGACCAATCATTTGAAATGTCAGTGCTATAGCCTTATTTCTAAATCGCGTTGCGAAGGCTATGGCACTCGGCCTTATATTTCTCGAACAAGTTATAACAAGTTGTTTATATGCGAGCATAACCCCAAGGCCCACAACGTTATATAACGATATTTAAATAATAAGTATGATTGCATGGTATCGCTGCATGCGCTTGATTTGATATTGTCCTTCGAGATATTCGATCATATCTTCCACGGTCATGCCTCTCTGCTACAATTACTGCTGCCATGATCACCTGTTTAGAGGCTCATTTACATAGAAAGGGGAGATTTTCCGCCCATGTTACCTCATTTAAATATACGGCAATTGCACGAACGCAAAGCCTATGTTTATGCATGAGCAACCTAATTTCATTAATTTGAGAGCGAGATGCGCCGGCTTTGCTTCGGAAAAAGCGCGCAAAGCCTCTGTGGATTCCGGCCTGTGTCTGTTACTAGGCTCGAGTAAATTGTAATGAACCAAATGAGAATATCAATAAAAAAAATTGTATCTTTGACTGTGAATAACACAATGCTAAAATTTACCAGACCTGAAAAATCTAAGCAAATTAATAAATGGAAGATGATTAAACAGAAGGTTTTGTAGATACAGTACTGAATTCTGCCATCCGGACACATGCAATTTGAAATATGATTATAGAATATAGAATAGCAGGCCTAAAATGGTTATGCGATAAAAATGTGATTAATTAATTACAAATCCTATAATTAATTAGATTACTTTTTTTAATAGCCTAACAGCACTAATTATATATAATCTAATAATCTAAATCTAAAAATGCTAAATATATGCTCTGATGAAGTATACAGTATTCACATTAGGTGCGGTATGCATAAGGTAAGTATATTGTCCTTTTAGGTGGGAGTCAGCTACTAGGTTCCTAGTAGTTGGATGTCTGGCAGCGGTCCCTGCCCACTGAGCCTGATGGCCGCTGGTATGAAGGACTGGCCGAGACGGTTAGTTGAGTGTCGGGGGGGTATGAGTCTGTGACTGAACGTGCTTCTCATCTTGACTAGCTCGTCGTAGAGGGGGTGGAAGGCAGGGCTGGGCAATTAATCAATTAATTCAAATTAATGATTTAGGACGATTTTGAAAAATTTTAATCGATTTTCTAAAAAAAGAAACAAAAAATATTAAGAGTCACATTTTATTTTACAAAAAGTAATGTTTGGTGAAAGTTAGATTTGCACTTTATTAATCCCAATAGGGAAATTCATTCTTGTTTGATGATCAAGAGAGGCACCTTTTTATTTGTTTTAAGTGAAGTTTGGTGAAAAAGCAAGTTATTGCACTATTAATCCCATCTTTGTTTGATCAAGAGTAACCTTTTATATATATATATATATATATATAATTATTATTTAAGTGAAGATTGGTGAAAGTTAGGTTTGCACTTCAATCCCAATAGGGAAATTCATCTTGGTTTGAGAATTTTTTTTTGTCAAATAAAAAGGTATTTGAATGATTTCCTTGGCGTTTCTAGTTTAAGAGAAAAAAATCGATTAAAATCGTAAATCGGATTAAAAAAAATCCCCCTGGTAATAAGAGAAACCTAATGGAAAAACATGCACAACAGATCGCTGACGCTGTTGCGTCCCTGACGAAGACGGACAGGAGCACTTGGATTGGTCCCCGGGCGCGTTACCTCGTAGACGCCCTGTCAGCTCCCGGCTGCCCTTGGGGGGGAAGGACGACCGGGATGGGTTAAGAGCAGAGCTCAATAGCATCGGCGACCCTGAGAAAGACAATGCATGTGTGTGTGTGACGTGTGTATTCCTGTGTGTGTGTGCCGCCCATTGCATGTCCCATGTCGTTGCATGCAGAATAAAGACGTCTCTAAAGAGGTCCTGCATTATTATTATATTATATATTATGGGTCAAGCGAAGAGAGGACATTTCACACTTGCATGCGTGTCGCTCATCTCGCATGCGTGTGTTCCCTACATGACAATGTAGCAATGTGTGCTACAAATAAAGACTTTTTTTTAATGATGGGTTACACATATCACTATTTGTGCATTGTGTTTTACATTATAGGGTATTTATTCCTCCTTTTTAAAACCGATTGAGCTCCGCCATAGATACAGCCCATCTCGACCGACTAAAGGGTTTGGTGGTGTAATTACTATAAGCCTCGCCGCCGGTAAAGAGCAGCCCTGATCCAATGACCGCATGGAGATCACCGAGCCAAGAGAAGCAGGCGAGCACATGACGTGTGTTTCTGAGTGCAATGAGGCGCGCAATCCACTAAAATATAAGTGATTGAAAAGGAGAGCGAGCGAGAGAGAGAGAGAGAGAGAGAGGGCAGTGAGTTCCAAGGGACCTTTGTGACCATCACACCTCAAGTGGTCGGGGAGGAGAGACACAGAGAGAGAGAGGCCGAGAGAGAGAGGGCAGTGAGTTCCAAGGGACCTTTGTGACCATCACACCTCAAGTGGTCGGGGAGGAGAGAGAGAGAGAGAGAGAGAGAGAGAGAGAGAGAGAGAGAGAGAGAGGGCAGTGAGTTCCAAGGGACCTTTGTGACCATCACACCTCAAGTGGTCGGGGAGGAGAGAGAGAGACACAGAGAGAGAGAGAGAGAGAGAGAGAGAGGCCGAGAGAGAGAGGGCAGTGAGTTCCAAGGGACCTTTGTGACCATCACACCTCAAGTGATCGGGGAGGAGAGAGAGAGAGAGAGAGAGAGAGAGAGAGAGAGAGAGAGAGAGAGAGAGAGAGAGAGAGAGAGAGAGAGGGGGGGTCAGCCTGCTGCAATACCAACCTCTCCGGTTGCATCTGACGTTATCTAATACAGAAACAGAGACAGTGAGAGGCCAAGGAAGAGAGAGAGAGGCCAAGGAAGAGAGAGAGAGGCCAAGGAAGAGAGAGAGAGGCCAAGGAAGAGAGAGAGAGGCCAAGGAAGAGAGAGAGAGACAGAGAGAGAGAGAGACAGAGAGAGAGAGAGAGAGAGAGAGAGAGAGAGAGAGAGAGAGACAGAGAGAGAGACAGAGAGAGATACAGAGAGAGAGGGGGGGGGGGTTCAGCCTGCTGCAATACCAACCTCTCCTGTTGCATCTGATGTTATCTAATAGCAGTGAGAGAAAACAAATGAGACGGACCACATACGAGGTGGCTCGTGGAGAACCTGAAGCTGGGATTAAAAGACTCCTATTCCTCATATTGTTGGAGGTGTCAGGGAGAGATAGGGGGCCTCTGGGGGCCCCGACGGTTCGCCTCTCTCCGATTTTCTGTGCTTTGTAATCTGGGGCCTCCGGACTGAAATCTCTGACAGTGACGGATGGCTGTGAGGAGGAGGAAGGTGTGAAAACCTGGAGGAGACCAAGGGACAAGATGGAAGAGAGAGAGGAAGACCAGAATAGCCTCACTCTGTCGGTGTGTTTCTTCTGTGTGTGGAGTCACAGGCTGGGTGGAAAAGGCTACGAGAGATGCTAGGGTTCCGTTTGTAGTATACTGTGTATGTAGATCATGACAGTGTTAATGAACTGGACTCATTTCAGGCTTTCATGTTTAGTCTTTTGAAATAGCACTGGTTGATGTCATCGTTGAAAAAGGGAAAAACAACATGTTTTGCGCCAAACCACAAGGAATAGGCTAGTCGACTAGTCTGAGACAGTAAGCCTCCCTGCAGACAACACTGACATACACACATGCGCCCACACACACGCCCACACACACGCCCACACCCACTAAGTTTCATAGAAATCTTAGTCAAACCTTTAGTATTATGGATATTAAACATGCTGGCAGAGTACATGCATCCATGTTGTTGTGAACATTTTAATTAAATAAAGAAATTCCCTATCCATAGTCGCTGTAACTGAGGGGTACAATTCCCTGACTGTATTGAATAAGTATGGTATCATTAAACCACTACTGCGTTATGTACATTACTACTGGCCATACAGTACACAGGTATATGTGATGAACACTCCCACAATAACACGGCTTCACAAGAAATACTGTTTAGAAGAATATTTATTAGCAGCACGAAGATTATCTTACATTACTTATCAAGATTGAGAGTTGCGCTTGTAAGGCGAAGAATGTGCATGAATAGGTCAAGAGCGTAAGTCCATGAGAATATTACGCAGGAGATAATTAATACCACCTGTATCATAAGAATTATATATGGTACACTAGTAGGTCCGCTGGAGATAATAAAAGGGTCCCTCCGGTTGTAAGCCAGCAGGGGGGAGGAATGTTCGAATGCAAAAGTCTGGATCACCGAGGAATCAATAAGCTCCAGCTACGGGAAGGCGGTACATTACTCCCTTGATCGGCAGACGAAAGCAGCAGCTATAATCCAAGTATGCGCGGACAGCATAGGTGAAAGCCAGCCAGCCTCTCCTAGAGACGGGGCTCGAGTGATGCTCCTCACGGGTAAATCCCACACAGTAGTGGGTGTAGACGATTCTCCTCCAACAGCCACAGGACCAAAGCAATAATCCAGCCGGAAAAGGCTCTGCATTCACCGGTGTAGATTCTCCGGTGCACGGCACTTCACATTAACTAGGTCGAACTTGACGTTATTCCACTAAGCTCTGATACTTTTACTATCCTATTGGCACGCGGTTATAAGTGCTCTATTTAGACGCAAGGTTGCTCACTTCACTTGGTCGTTGACTCGTGATGAAGGCTTTAACGTTTGAGGGTAACACGTTTCTAGGTTAACTAACTGCTGTATCCACCTGCAACGTATTTATACGTACGGTGAATAATCTAGTGCCAACCTTATTTCTGTCTCGTATTCCTGCGCAAACCTGGGCATGGTACCAAAGCATGGGCATGGTACCAAAGCACCTCAAAGGCGCTAAAAACAAAATTACAAACATCTCAAAACAAACTGGTCAGACTACTGCTTGACCTTACTCCTAGAACCCACCTCACCCCTGCCCACTTTGACAACCTAGGATGGCTTAGAGTAGACGACAGAGTACAACAACTTGCAATGGGCCTGGTCTACAAGATACACTACACGACCAAGGTACCCATGTACATGTCAAAATACTTCCCAAAGGTCAGTGAATACCACGATCACAACACCAGAGGGAGCTCCACAAATCATGTTAAACCCAGATTCGGCTCAAATAAGGGACTAAACACGTTTCGCAATTATGCCACATCAATGTGGAACGCCCTACCCAAAGCTGTAAAGGAATGTGGATCACTACCCACTTTCAAAACCTCTCTAAAGGGACACCTACGGGAGACTGCAATTCAACACTGGCCCCTGTAAATATCCTAACCCAACCCCCTCCAATGTACAGTCATTTACCTAGTATGGTTTTGTCAATAGTTCAATGTACAATTGTGTTTGTTTGTACAGTGTCTCCTCCCCCCCCCCCCCTCAATGTACAGTGTTACTTGTTTATACAGTGTGCCCCCCGCCCCCCCCCCCCCCCCCAACCACCTCCAATGTAAATTACCCAGTATGGTTGTCAATATCCCAATGTACCCAACCCCCCCCACCCAACCTCCTCCAATGTACAGTTTCTACGTCAAATGTATATACTCCCTTTTCTTGACTCCTTCTGTATCACAAACAGTACTGTATTTGCAAATCTGGTATGTCATAAATGTATAGATGTAGCAGTACTGACTATCTGTATGTCATGTATGTCATATATGTCTATATGAATTGAAAATGGGGGACCCTGATGGAAACAAGACAAACGTCTTTCTCAGGTCTGCATCCCCTTAACAATTGTATGTATTGAGCCGTACTGTATTGTACCCATTCTGCAATCTGTTAAATAAAGTTTTCATTCATTCATGTTGAGACAAGCCTTGGCGGTGGCTTTGAACTAGACATTGGGGGGTATGGCCGTGGCGCCTAGGGGATCGCTTCCAATAGGAGAACGAATATTATGGTCTGTCCTGTACCAGGTAAAGGGATATTCCGTGTATATGTACAAAGAATATACAAGGGATATCAAACGATATACAAATAGTATACATGGGATCTCAAGCAATAAATATATATATTCGGTTTAATCTGACCCTTTGTAACAGTCGCCGTGGGAAAGAATAAAATAAAAAATTAAATAAAATATATTCCCTATCTACCCATGGCCTTAACTGACAACCAACAGGAAACAAACAATATTTTTTGTTATGCCTTATGTTGAGCCCTCTTTAGCAAATGTGCAGCCCCTTAAACTGCCCTAGCTAAACGTGTTTTTGACCAACATTTAAGTAGAGTCATGACTAGGGTGATCAAACATCCCGATTTGTGCCGGATAGTCCCGCATTTTAGCCCTCTGTAAGAAAAATGTCTCACATTTTAATAGGTGTCCCGCATTTCAATAAACAATTTTTAAATATATGAATCATTGTTTTTGTCCTCTAATCAATCCCCAACCATGCACTAATGCACCGCAAATACTGTACGTTACATAGCCTATAGTCTAACCAGCGCGAGTGCATGTATAGCACCTGGCGCAAGCTGTTTGTGTTCGTTTGTCGGCACCACATTGAACACCTCCGCAACCTTTGACTCAAAGCCCAGGTATCGGTATCGGGACTGAAAAAGTAGTATTGGTGCATCCCTAGTCTAAATTACTTTAAGCATAGATATTGGCATTCTATCTTGATATAGACAGACTGACCAAGGCCTGCACAACCACGGAAGCCACAGTAGTCCTACAATTAGCCCAATACATTGTTATGAAGACTAGGCAGATAGGAGGTGTGTGTGTGGTTGTGCGTGTGTGTTTTGGGGGGTTATGGCTGTATACACCAGTGATGCAGTGGTGGTACCACTCGGTACCACGCCGTCCTAGCAGTTCGCTGAGCAGAAGTGCGCGCATGGATGTGCACGCTCGCGCACACAAAAATGCGTTCACAACTTTCACTCTACTGTCGCTCCGTGCGCCAAGTACCCGGCACTTATCACCTAGTTTTTGCATAGCATAACAAAGAAAGAGAAGTGCAAGACCAAAATACAAGCCCTGTGGGGGGTTTGCTTGAGCTGGTCTGTGCACACGCGAGGGAACATGTATGTGCGTGCACGTGGCGTCCAGGCAGTTCTGATATTACGACTGCACCCCTGGTATACACAATACAGTAATATACAATATGTGTATACAGTAATACACAGTGCACTCCTCCATCACTTGTACAGTTGCCAGCATCCAGAGACAGTCTATATAATGAACAGACAGATAACTGTGGTAGTTTAACCAGAGACAGTCTATATAATGAACAGACAGATAACTGTGGTAGTTTAACCAGAGACAGTCTATATAATGAACAGACAGATAACTGTGGTAGTTTAACCAGAGACAGTCTATATAATGAACAGATAACTGTGGTAGTTTAATCAGAGACAGTCTATATAATGAGCAGACAGATAACTGTGGTAGTTTAACCAGAGACAGTCTATATAATGAACAGACATAACTGTGGTAGTTTAACCAGAGACGGTCTATATAATGAACAGTTAACTGTGGTAGTTTAATCAGAGACAGTCTATATAATGAGCAGACAGATCACTGTGGTAGTTTAACCAGAGACAGTCTATATAATGAGCAGACGGATCACTGTGGTAGTTTAATCAGAGACAGTCTATATAATGAGCAGACAGATCACTGTGGTAGTTTAACCAGAGACAGTCTATATAATGAGCAGACCGATCACTGTGGTAGTTTAACCAGAGACAGTCTATATAATGAACAGACAGATCACTGTGGTAGTTTAACCAGAGACAGTCTATATAATGAACAGATAACTGTGGTAGTTTAACCAGAGACAGTCTATATAATGAACAGATAACTGTGGTAGTTTAACCAGAGACAGTCTATATAATGAACAGATAACTGTGGTAGTTTAACCAGAGACAGTCTATATAATGAACAGATAACTGTGGTAGATTAACCAGAGACAGATTCAGATACTGAACTGTGGTCGTTTTGAAATGTGAAATCTGTAACACTAAAGATGATGGCAACAACAAAACTAGTTACTGCAAAATGAACAGAGATCCTTTTTAATTTTTTTTTTATCTTTGAAAATTATTTTAATGTTTTGCAACACATAGCCTGTGTGTGTGTGTCTGTGTGTGTGTGTCTGTGTGTGTGTGTGTGTGTACTGTCTGTGTAGTATGACCAAATTAACATAAAGATTATAAAACATTGTTGACACTTTTTTTTACAGTCTTCGTCCCTATGTCTGATAACGTAATGTTAATGTCTCCATATATAGGGCTCTACGCTAACCTTTTTCCCAAGGAGCACATGTGCTCCTAAATAAAATGTTAAAGGGGAACTATCTTATAAATGGCCTTTTTGAGTGTTTAGCATTGTTTTCTAGCTATGTGAACTTATATTAATATGATCTATGTCTCTAATTCTCATATTGGCGCATTCTTCCAATTCTCCTCTCACAATATTCACCCTCACTGAACTGAGTCATCTGAAAATGTGATGATTTGTGATGTCAGAAAGACACCGCTGCATGATAATGTTGAGATACAAGATGAGCTGCACACAGTGGTTGGAGCCCAGGCTCAAAACGGCTCGAGATCTTGAGGTAGAAAAATGCTGTTTTTGAGGACTTGATTAGAAATACAAAACAATGAATAAAAAAAAAATTACAGAGGTGTTCCATAGACTCACAGGAATTGTGTAAAAGTGCCCACTGTAGTAGTTTAACCAGAGACAGTCTATATAATGAACAGACAGATCACTGTGGTAGTTTAACCAGAGACAGTCTATATAATGAACAGACAGATCACTGTGGTAGTTTAACCAGAGACAGTCTATATAATGAACAGACAGATCACTGTGGTAGTTTAACCAGAGACAGTCTATATAATGAACAGACAGATCACTGTGGTAGTTTAACCAGAGACAGTCTATATAATAAATGAACAGACAGATCACTGTGGTAATTTAACCAGAGACAGTCTATATAATGAACAGACATGACTGTGGTAGTTTAACCAGAGACAGTCTATATAATGAACAGACATGACTGTGGTAGTTTAACCAGAGACAGTCTATATAATGAACAGACATGACTGTGGTAGTTTAACCAGAGACAGTCTATATAATGAACAGACATAACTGTGGTAGTTTAACCAGAGACAGTCTATATAATGAACAGATAACTGTGGTAGATTAACCAGAGACAGTCTATATAATGAACAGATAACTGTGGTAGTTTAACCAGAGACAGTCTATATAATGAACAGATAACTGTGGTAGATTAACCAGAGACAGTCTATATAATGAACAGATAACTGTGGTAGTTTAACCAGAGACAGTCTATATAATGAACAGATAACTGTGGTAGTTTAACCAGAGACAGTCTATATAATGAACAGATAACTGTGGTAGATTAACCAGAGACAGTCTATATAATGAACAGATAACTGTGGTAGTTTAACCAGAGACAGTCTATATAATGAACAGATAACTGTGGTAGTTTAACCAGAGACAGTCTATATAATGAACAGATAACTGTGGTAGATTAACCAGAGACAGATTCAGATACTGAACTGTGGTCGTTTTGAAATGTGAAATCTGTAACACTAAAGATGATGGCAACAACAAAACTATTTACTGCAAAATGAACAGAGATCCTTTTTAATTTTTTTTTTATCTTTGAAAATTATTTTAATGTTTTGCAACACATAGCCTGTGTGTGTGTGTCTGTGTGTGTGTGTCTGTGTGTGTGTGTGTGTGTACTGTCTGTGTAGTATGACCAAATTAGGACACGTTCACTGTCTCTGGGCAAAATGGCCAACAGTGTCGGACCATGGGTGAACCCAGGTGTGAATGTACCGGTATGCATCGGTGTGATTGTGAAGCAGGGCGTGGCCGAAAAAGAGCATTATTTTGTGCTTAGCGAACCTACCCTGGGTTACTTACCACCCAAGATGTTTTGCCATGAATTAAGACTACACTACATTTCACACCAATGATAGTGCCTGCATGCATAGAAGCTGGTCTAAGAGGGGAAAAGGGCATTTTTCTATCACAGTCAGAGTTGTCCTTTTTAATAATAATAAAACGTTTTATATAGCATACAAGAATTGCAGCTCAAAGTGCTTCACAGCAGCAAAAAGTGAATAAAAAAAAACAATAATAAACGGGATGCTGAGAAGTCTGTCAGTGTCTACCATAGGGGTGGGAATCGTCAGAGACCTCGCGATACGATACTATCGCGATACTTGAGCCGCGATACGATAGTATCGCTATACTCGATATATATATTTTTTTATCAATTTTTATTTTTATTACTGCAAAGTAAAACTGTCAACATGTTTTATCTAATAAAATAAAGTTCAGTCTGTTCATCTCACTTCAATAATCTTTATTGCAGAACATGGTATTTTCTCAAGCAGACAGATGTAAACACTGTAATCTGTGTTGCATGTACCTGACAAACTGAACTGTTTGTATTACAGTCATATTCCAACTTAACTGAATGCACATGTGTGTGTGTGGACTACTGTACTATTACAGCCAGGTATTGAAATGAACAATGAACTTCCTTATACAAAAAAAATAAAAATAAAAAAATATATATATATGAATAATTAAATATCGATACTTGGCGTCCCTGTATCGATACAGTATCGCCACGCAAAGTATCGCGATACTACTACGTATCGATTTTTTCCCCCACCCCACCATCTTGATAACAGGGACTAAAAGACCAGACCTCTATCTCTCTGAATGTGGTTATTATCCGTATCCAAGAAGCTACATATCATTGTTTTTTACTGATAAATTACTTGCAACACAGAATGCCAAGTGAACAGATACATTGGTCAAAAACAAGAAGAAAGGTTTTAAACTGTTTAAACAGTGATTCAGGAGAATTTGCATGCACATTGCACTCTCCCATCACATGTGTAGAGCACTCCAATACAATATATAATACTTAATATACAATACTAAAGTCAACTCATTGAATTAAAGTGATAACTAAGTGATAAGTAAATTGTTATTTCTGTTAGAAGGGTTTGCAATTATATCTGCTTATGCTATAGAAAAAGGTTTGTTTGTGTGTGGGGTGGAGTGATTGTGCAAGGCGTTTGTTTTAGAAGAGTGTCATCATTTTCACAATCTCCCGTCTCCACCTGCAGTCTGTACTGTACTGTGTGGACATAAGTTTCAGACAGTGTTAATGATGAGTAAATTACAGTCACCATACAGGCACTAGGGTTGGGTACCGTTCACATTTGAACCGGTACCTGTGAATCGATATTGGTACCCAACGGTACCTTTTTTCGGTACTTTAGTCTCTAAAAATGTAATCTATCCAGGGTTAGACATTTAAAAAAAAATCAATGGCTTTTTTTGCCCCCCTTAACACTTTGACTGCCATGAAACGTCTTTTCACGTCATTGCTGGCCATGCTCAAGTTGCCGGGGGACGCTGTACAGCGTCCTTATATCAATATTTCAAAAATCTGCGATCGGATTCATTTGTCCCCTCCGCTGGCCTGAGATCCACCAGCAGGACCCACTGAGCTCTCTGGCGGTTCAGGAGCGCCATCTGGTGGCCGATCGGCGCAATCGCCAAACAGGATGTTGAATAGAGGTTGTCCTAGACCAGGGGTTCCCAAACTTTTCAGGCCGGGGCCCAGAAAATAAGGCGTCAGAGAGCCGCGGCCCAATGCACATCGTCTGGCTTTTTTTTTTTTTTTTTTTCGTTTTGCCAGGCGACCGATTTTTTAAGCCAAATATCACTTCAATCCTATTAAGTTAGTTCAAGTTAGTCATTCATTTATATGTGCTATTTATGAGAGGGCTAACTTGTTGCAAAATAATAATGATAATAATAATAGCCTCATTAAAATACTATTGTTGCTTCGGTTGTTTTCAGCGTTTTATGTGCATAATCTGTTATTTAGTTTGAAATGTTCGTTGAAATAAGTAGATTTTTCGTTTTTGTTTATTTATTAAGTTAATATAAAACCATATAGTCACATTTTAGAATACAATAGAATAGAATTTTAGAATACAACTAGAAACACTGTCCTGGCCTGCTTCTAAGTTCAGTGGCATGACAAAAAAAATTTAAATAAAAAAATTAAATTTTTTTTTTTTTTTTTTTTTATCATCTCGCGGCCCACCCGTGGCTGCTCGCGGCCCACCTTTGGGTCGCGACCCCGACTTTGGGAACCACTGTCCTAGACGACCGTAGTACTTCCGGCGCTTGCTATAGGTCCCGCGACTCTGGCTCGTCACACTACACAGTGATCGATTGCCAATAACTCGATAAACAACATGATTTGGACGTATATACCATTATACAAGCTGGAGATGGACCGGGTAAATTTACATCCCATAATGATAAGATTTCAACTCGACGATGATCGCCCAACGGCGCGCGGAGACTGGGGTGAGTTTCAGCGTGTAACGTTACCGTCTTCGATACTAACTGCTATTATCAACATTTGACCCACATTAGATGATTGGTATAACGCTGCCCACGGAATTATAAACGCCCCCTAGCCCATCCGGTCAACATCAGATGACGTGTAGTAACTTCTAGAAGTACGTCTAGTTGGAATTTTTTATATCGCGCTGATTGCCATAAAACTGTATTGCATCATCAATATAATGCATTTGGGGCTATAGATCACGTTCTGGAGAAAGCTGCAGAAAGAGATGAAAACATACTTATACATTAGACCATACTTTACTATGAATATGTGAATGAAAAAGTTTAACGTTGCTACACAATGAACAATACATATAGGACTTTGAATGGGCCCTAATAATGGCAATGTAGCAATAGAATTTAAAAAGTTATAGCCATGCAAAGAAGGGGTACTTCTCCATAGACAAATAGAGCCGGCAACCTATGGTATATCATTAATTTAACCCAAGGCAACCAAAGTGTTAATTGATTTTCGGGGGCTTTTTTTTGTATTTCGGGGGCACAGAATTTTTATGATGAAAATTAACATAAAGATTATAAAACATTGTTGACACTTTTTTTTACAGTCTTCGTCCCTATGTCTGATAACGTAATGTTAATGTCTCCATATATAGGGCTCTACGCTAACCTTTTTCCCAAGGAGCACATGTGCTCCTAAATAAAATGTTAAAGGGGAACTATCTTATAAATGGCCTTTTTGAGTGTTTAGCATTGTTTTCTAGCTATGTGAACTTATATTAATATGATCTATGTCTCTAATTCTCATATTGGCGCATTCTTCCAATTCTCCTCTCACAATATTCACCCTCACTGAACTGAGTCATCTGAAAATGTGATGATTTGTGATGTCAGAAAGACACCGCTGCATGATAATGTTGAGATACAAGATGAGCTGCACACAGTGGTTGGAGCCCAGGCTCAAAACGGCTCGAGATCTTGAGGTAGAAAAATGCTGTTTTTGAGGACTTGATTAGAAATACAAAACAATGAATAAAAAAAAAATTACAGAGGTGTTCCATAGACTCACAGGAATTGTGTAAAAGTGCCCAAATAGTGAAAGAAATAGTAAAATAGTTCCCCTTTAATAAATAAAATCTAAATACAAATTTAGGAGCACACAAAGAAATTTAGGAGCACAGTGAAAATTGTTCAAGTAACACACACACACACACGATGTGCGACATGGCTTGGTTTCATGTTTTGAGGTACCTTCAATTATCTGTAAATAATACATACATACTGTATCTAAATAGATGAAATATTATTGTCCCTGAGGGCAAGTTGTGTTGTTGTCTTGATATATCTACAAATAGCAGACGAATAGCCGGTTGCCTCTGGATCAATGAATGTCTAATATTGAATAATATTATTAGCTATTTTTAACATCCCTAATTCCAACAGTCAAGAGGCTTGTTTCAAATTGATACATGAAAAACCCCACACACTCAACAACATCCACCTCAAACTAGGGATGGGTACCTTTCACATTTGAACCGATACCGGTACCTGTGAATCGATACCGGTACCCAACGGTACCTTTTTTCGGTACTTTAATCTCAAGAAATTTAATTTACCGGTACCTACCTCAGTCGTGAAAAAAAAAATCCAAACTTCAAATAACTACAATTTCTACAGTTTTCGGCTTGCCATTGCTCCGACTGCTTTGTTGTTGAATCAAGTCAAATCCTAGGTAAGCATATATTGTGCGTGTGAACGTTGACATGAAAAGAAAAAAGTAAAAAAAAAAAAAAAAAAAAACTCACTTGATTCGATACTCTGTAGTACCGACGTGTTTCGGTTCGGTACCTCAAAAGTACCGAATTCGGTACCCATCCCTACTTCAAACACAACAAAAGAACAGAGCATCTCATGAACTTATGTCATGGACTTTATGGACTGTCAGCTGAACTCGCACCAATGCATAGGGAAATAGTCAGACATCCCAGAATTATTTCATGACACAAAGTTTTGAATGGACGTTTGGATTAAAATTATCCCGAAGACAGCATTGGAACGTTTGTGAGTATAGGCTCTGGCCAGTGTATCAATGAAATACGTTGCACGCTCAGCGCTGTGGAATGAAGGAAATGCGCATCGGGATCGGATTTGGATGTTATTCTTTGGAGTTGTGTTACAAATGGAACGGTCTTTCCCCGCGGAACACAAGTTACTTAACGTTACACAGGTCGCGCTATGCAGATGCTTAGCTTGCTAACGTTAAGATAGCAGTGTAACTTAACACTTTGATCGCCAGGGTTAAATTCATAATTTTACCATCCCTCGCCAGCCCTATTTAACATGGAGAAGTTCCCCTTCTTTGCAGGGCTATAACTTTTTAAATTGTATTGCTAAATTGACATTACTATGGCCCATTCAACGTCCTATATCTATTGTTCAGGGTGTAGCAACGTTATACTTTTTCATTCACATATTCATACTAAAATACGGTCTAAAGTATAAGTATGTTTTTATCGTTTTCTGCAGCTTTCTCCAGAACTTGATTTATAGCCCTAAATATATTGATGATCAAATACAGTTTGGTAGGAATCTGTGCGAGATAAAAAAAAAATGTCAACTGGACGTGCTTCTAGGAGTTACTACTTATCATCTGATGTTGACCGGATGGGGGGGGGGGGTCGTTTATAATTCCGTGGGCAACGTTATATCATTCATCTAGTGTGGGTGATATGATCATTAGAGCAGTTAGTATCGAAGACGTTAAAAAATAACACTGAAACTCACCGTAGCTTCCTCGCGCCGTTGGGAGATGAGCGTGAAACAGAAATGTTTCTATTATGGGATGTCGAAATATCCGATCCATTTCCAGGTTGTATAATAGTATATGTCCAAATCATGTTGTTTATCGAGTTATTGGTAACGGATTGCTATCCGTTGTGATCAGCTCGAGTCCTGGGACTATTAGCGAGTGATCGGACCGAATTGAAATGAGCACCAGCTTCCACTTCCTGTTTCTGCCCTGGGCGATCCGCCGATCGGCCACCAGATGGCGCTCTTGAACCGTTGGAGAGTTGAGAGGGGCTCAACAGTACATCTCATGTCTCCGGGGGAGAAATATGATTTCGATCACAGATTTTTGAAATATTGATATCAAAGACGCTGTCCAGCGTCTTCGGCAGAATGAGCATGGCGGGGAAAGACGTGTTTCAGCGTTTCCGGCGATTAAAGTGTTAATGTTACACTATGCATGCTTGATGAAAGCAGAGCTCTCCGTCTGTCTGCGTTCGCACCTCTCAAGTACCTGTAACACGCAGCGGTCCCCGCCTCCCTCCCTCCTTGCAACACGTTCCACCCAAAAACTGAATTTCAGTCCAGTTTCTGAACTATTAACAGCGGAGCTGTTTTGTAATATTCACTCGTCTCGCACACTGCAAGTAAATGATTTTTCCGGTTCGCACACACACATATTATTAGGGGCAAATACGAGGGAAATGCTTGCACTGTAGAGCATATTATATATAATTATATATATAATTAGTAAACTGTCTGGGGCTTTTCTTGCCCCCCTTAACTGATTTTCGAGGGCATTTGGTAAATTTTCTAGGGCATTTTTGCCCCAAGCCCCAGTTAATTTCGAACCCTGAATCTACCTACCTCAGTTCTGAAAAGAAATTCCAAACTTCAAATTATTTATCATCAATATTATTTATTTAGAACAATTTGTTAATATAATATATAATATTGCAGCGAGCGTTGTCTGCATCTAGCTTTGTAAAGTGTAACCACACTTGCGACCGTTTTCGGCTTGCCATTGCCCCGACTGCTTTGTTGTTGAATCAAGTCAAATCCTAGTGATTTGGTCGGTACCCAGTTAAAGGTACTGGATTCGGTACCATCCCTAACAGTAGGGCTGACCTTCGAATTATTTTTTGGAATTCGAAGCTTCGGGGCAGAGATATTTTTTTTTTTATGTTGTGGGACTTGTACAGCACTTTGTTCAACTTTGTCAGTGCTGTAAAGTTTAAACCTTTTTAAATCTTAAGACAAACGAAACACTTTGCTTTCATGAAATATTGTAAGCTGTCAATCCACCCTAAAACACTACATCGGCTACAACGACCGTCTCCCTAAGCCTGAGCATCGATGCTTGAGTTGGTCCATTAACAATGACTTAGTGGCCGACTTTGTGGACTCAAATACATTTTGTTTGAGCTATTACATCCAAATGAATTGTATTTAAATGTAGGGCTTGCAGCTCTGACTAAGTAAATGTATCATCCCAATATAATCACCATGGGTTACTGTCATAGTGTCCACTATCCACTGTCTGTGGAGCAGCTCCAGGAGGATTGGTCTCTTGATGACATCATCATAACTAGAGTTTTGTCTCTGAGATTCAGCTTGAATAGAGACATGTTCATATTCACAAATTAAAACTGAGTGAATATTATAATAATATTGTATCAAATATAATAGTGAATTCCATTTTAGAATGGATTTTCAATCCAAGTAAATCAAATTGATGAACACACATGAATTTCTATTAATATTGATAAGCTGCATTTTACAAATCGATGAAGCTGGATTTCCACATTCATGCATTGATTTATTTTGTACTCCCCTACTTGCCGAAGCCGGCCTGTCCTATAATTAAAAAACAATGTCATCCAGGAAAATAACCTGAATGGATCTACTTCCAAGGAAACAATGACACAATCACAGTCGCCCATCCTTTCACAACTGTAACAGCAATTGCTTTACGCAACCAGATGTCCCTTTTGTGAATGAGACACATAAAAAACCATGCAATCTGTCAGAAAATCTCTTAAGCTATACAGCATTCTGCATCTATGACTCACTGCCACTGCAATTTGCTCACAAATGCCACAGGCTCGATCATAAAACCATTCTGTGATTGCTCAACGTTTCCCCACAATGGCAGATCTTCGCCCATGTAAAAAGCACACAAAGCGAGCGCACAAAGCCATCCGGAGAGAATCATAACATTGTTTCCTATTGATCCACACTCACTCTCCTCTAGCCTTCAGTATCCTCCACCGCACATAAACCACTGGGGACTGCAAACATCAATCAGCCGGTCCTACTCGCTCTGCCACAATGAATGGGGTTATTTCTGCCTTCCACAAAAACAGCATGTAACAAACAAAACAAGAGCAGCCAGCGGTGCGAGGAGGACACCTGATGCCCAAGTATCTGGAACTGTTCCCTTGTGTTCGCAGATATCCATCCATGCTTTCTAGCTGTAAGAGATCCTGAGAGGAACGCAGCAGCTCAGCGTCACGTGGGGACTAGCCGATAGCCACAAAGAGTAGTTTGCGGTGACAAACAAGCGCTCAAAAGGAACACTTAATGTGTTCGATTAAAAGCTTTTTTTGAATTCCCTCCCGCCGCACAGCTGCAGCCGGCTAACCTCTTTGGAGATGGTAGCCTAGCGCATACTACTAAGCTAAGCTGCTTACCTGCTCGTCACATTCGCTTCTAAGCCCAGTGGACGCTTACAAAAGGCCTGGGAGAAAACACAGTGGGGGGGGGAACAAGCAGGAAACGGCCAAGAGCCGCAGAGCACAACTAACCGTGTGTGTGTTGGTGGCACGGCCAGTTATGGAATGTGAGAGTTGTGTGTGGTTAATGTTACAGTTGCTTGCTAATGGTAGCGGCCCGTATAACATCCTGACCTTGTGTCATATTACCGTCTTTTGAAGGCTTATCAACCTATACAGAAACAGAAGCAGCTTTCCTTTGAATAGTAGGAAGAGAGTTGTCGAAGCAGTTTTTCTTATCAGTCCTGGACTTGGTGAGACACCTCCAATCCCTAGAAAAGAATGGCAGGCATTCATAAAGCTAAATGCTGAATGCCTCCGACCGTGGAATAAGGCTGTCCGCGAAGGCTGTTTTTGGGATCTGAACTTCGTCAGGGTTTTTCGAACGGACGTTCAAACCTTTGTTTTAATTTTTTTCTTTTTTTATTAAAAAAAAAGAAATTCAAAATAAAGTTTTTTTTTATATATAAATATCCTCAAACTAAATCCTCAATTTGAATAAAGTGATTAATCTGATTAAATTAGTATTTTTTTTTTAATTAAATCAACTTTCTTTAATGAATATAACTCATCCGTTTTTAATACTATAATATTAGTAGGGGTGTAACGGTACACAAAAACCACAGTTCGGTACGTACCTCGGTTTTGAAGTCACGGTTCGGTTAAACTCAGGGGTGATGTAGTGTGCAGTAACTAATTGTACTTGTAGGGCTGTCAATGAATATTCTATATATTTTTTTTATCTACTTTTTCTCCCCATTTTTCTCCCTTCCCCAATTTCATATTGTCCAATTCTACCCTCCCCTGTCTCGAACGTTGTTAGGCCATGCCTCCCACAAGCCGGCTGCAATGTGGACGAAGCCTTGCATCACGTGTCCCCTCCGGTACTTGAGGAGGCAGCCGTCGCATCTTTTCACCTGCACAGCGCGATCTCTCAGCGGCGAGGGTCTGCGTGGGAGGGACACGCCGCCCCCGTCGCTTCCTGATTCTACTGCGCAGGCGCACCAACCGACCTGTAGGAGTCGCTGTCCACAACGTCCGATCCCCAGTCACCCACCAGCTTCCCACCCCCTAATACTGCCAATTGTATTAGTATGAACGACCAGCCAAGCTGGTAGCAACGCCGAGAGTTGGGCTCAAACCCAGCATCTCCTGCGTTGGTGGCGAGCGCCTTGCCCACTGCGCCACCCTATGAATATTCTATATTGAAATTAATAATCGAGTTTTGAATTCAATTCTGCACACAAAAAAAAGTTCTGCATGTGCGTTCGTTAGTGGTTAACGACGTACCGTTGCAATCGTTCGGTACACAGCTGTACTGAACCTTAGGTCCAGTACTGAAACGATTCGGTACGGATATGTGTACCTTTACACCCCTAAATATTAGTGTAGCCTAATCTTTATCTGCAACTGTGAAGAAAAACCCCATTGGTTTAAACAGAATGAATAGACACATAAAAATGTTGATTTAGAATTCGAATGCCAACGTAACGAACGAAGGTCCGAAACTCTGAACGTTCAAACGTTTGGGCTCAGCCCTACCGTGGAAGAACAACACTCTAGCTATGTCTAATGTCTTAATTCAGGGATTGTAGCCTTCGAAGGATACGGTCTACAAAGGTGTGTCATAGACCAGGGTTTATCCTTCGTAGACCGTGGAGGGCGAACCAGGCATTGTTAAATGAGACGGTCTGGTCTACGGAGGAGACTGGGGTTGTTAAATGAGACGGTCTGGTCTACGGAGGAGACTGGGGTTGTTAAATTAGACGGTCTGGTGTACAGGAGACTGGGGTTGTTAAATGAGACGGTCTGGTCTAGAGGAGACTGGGGTTGTTAAATGAGACGGTCTGGTCTACGGAGGAGACTGGGGTTGTTAAATTAGACGGTCTGGTGTACAGGAGACTGGGGTTGTTAAATGAGACGGTCTGGTCTAGAGGAGACTGGGGTTGTTAAATGAGACGGTCTGGTCTACGGAGGAGACCGAGGCTGTTAAATGAGACGGTCTGGTCTACGGAGGAGACTGGGGCTGTTAAATGAGACGGTCTGGTGTACAGGAGGAGACTGAGGCTGTTAAATGAGACGGTCTGGTCTACGGAGGAGACTGAGGCTGTTAAATGAGACGGTCTGGTCTACGGAGGAGACTGGGGCTGTTAAATGAGACGGTCTGGTCTATGGAGGAGACTGAGGCTGTTAAATGAGACGGTGTACAGGAGACTGAGGCTGTTAAATGAGACGGTCTGGTCTACGGAGGAGACTGAGGCTGTTAAATGAGACGGTCTGGTCTACAGAGGAGACTGAGGCTGTTAAATGAGACGGTCTGGTCTACGGAAGAGACTGAGGCTGTTAAATGAGATGGTCTGGTCTACAGAGGAGACTGGGGCTGTTAAATGAGACGGTCTGGTCTACGGAGGAGACTGGGGCTGTTAAATGAGACGGTCTGGTGTACGGAGGAGACTGGGGTTGTTAAATGAGATGGTCTGGTCTACAGAGGAGACTGGGGCTGTTAAATGAGACAGTCTGGTGTACAGGAGACTGGGGCTGTTAAATGAGACGGTCTGGTCTACAGAGGAGACTGGGGTTGACACATGCCCAGTTAAAAGGAGGAATCCTCTTGGTGCCAAGATGGGGGAAGCCCTCACGTCACGACACACATTATGGACCAAAAGAGGCTCAAAATGGCCATTAGCGTCATCCGATGAATAAAGCGATGATTTTATCCACATTATTTGATTATTGCCACTTCCACTAAGTTTATGAATCGAGCTACTAACTGAGACTGATAAAGGAATATAGCAGGACGATCAGTTTAGTTAAACCTCACGTTGAACAGGGATGAACAGTCAACCCCAGTCCTGTCGCAGCTGCTCAATCTCCGAAAACTTTCCAAAACAGGCGTTATTTGGACAAACTGACCACATATTTTGAATCTAAATGGGTAGACCTGGAAAAAAATATTAAAACTGTATAATTCCCTAGGTCGTATGTTACAACAGAATCTGCCCGTTGGTGCGAAATGCATTCTGGGTCATTCTGGCGGTCCCAAAATGCATTCTGGCTGTCCCAGAGGATCCAATCCGATGGCTGCATTTGTCTACTGCATTTTGAAGGAGCTTTCGAAATGAGAGCCTCGGTCACACCGCTGTGACACAATTTGACGCTGTATTCAAATGCAGCCTTCGAAGGCTAAAAAAGCCCTGAATTGAGACACAGCTTCTGTGTGTTGCATTGTGGACTCCTGGAGAAACCTAAATGACACCCCAGCAGCTTCATGTCTGCCATTATAAGCCAAACCCCCTCAGTACAGGTGGTATTCAGAGAACCCAGGTCGTAACTTAACGTAAACGACCGCTCGATCATCAATTCGTTTTACAAACACAAACAGGGGAAATACACAAAGGTATGCATGTCAACAGGAACTCTACAGTTGAAGAAGCATGAGTAGTCTCTTCTTAACCCTTTCACTGCCACACTACGAAATTGTTAACCCTTTCACTGTGACAATACAGAAGGTTAACCCTTTCACTGCCACACACACATGGTTAACCCTTTCACAACCACACTACAGAAGGTTAACCCTTTCAGTAGTGAAAGGTTAACCTTCTGTAGTGTGGTAGTGAAAGGGTTAAGTCACTGATGAACACAAATAGCTCAAAGAAAGTTGGCCATTACGGCTGCGTGTAACAATCGGTAACCACTATCAAAAGAAACAACCGAATTTCTATGCAGTGGTAGAATAGGAAAAGCATGATATTACTATTCTACTGTGAGTTGTTTACAAGATCGACAAGGAATAAGACAAATTCCATTCCAAAAAACAATTCCATGCAAGGCCTCTTATTGTCCGTGCTGAGCTGAACTGAAGCTGCCTCTGACAATGCGTTTGATCCATGGGGGCAGCTTTTGTGTTGTTAATATCTTGCAACTGAAAGTGGGATAATGCTGTTCGAGGATGATTTAGGGAGATGCAGAGGAAGGCGTAGCCAGATCTCTCTCCAGTCTCCACACTACAGTATGTTAGCGCTGTGCCAGCACAGGAGAAAGTCGCTAGAAGCGTATACGACGTGATCATCTGCGCATGCATTAGACTGAGTGAATGAGTGAATGAGTACAATTTGCGGCCATGGGAAAAATGAGAAGGAGAGACGGTTCTGACACTGGACTGCCTGGGTGACTCACGAGTGATAGAGAGATTGAGACAGGGGTGAAAGCGAGGAGGAGAGAGAGAGAAGAGAGGAGGGAGGGAGAGGAGAGGATGAGGGGGGGGGGTGCTTAGAATGAGCTCAGCATGCTGGCTGACATCATAGAATGGACAGGCTACAGAGGGAGCTATGGTAACGGAGCTCTGTGCGCTCAGACAAGCGCTTTTAATTGTCAGGGCAACCAAGGCTGGCCGGTGCTCAAGCTGAAGCTGAGCTTTATACACATAATGGAACGAAAACCACCTGTTGGCACACCTATAAATAGCTGTTTTGGATTTAGCTTTTTATTGAATCAATAGATTATGTAATTATACCCATTAGACTGCCATGAATGACATTTGAAAAGAGCATGCTGTTTTTATCATCCATCTACTATTACATAATTATTCCCAATGATGTAGTTATGTCATGGTCATTGAATATGGTCTTCCTCTTCATAAAACCAGTGCAAATATTTTTTTTATTAAATTGAATTGTCACTTGATGCGATAGCTTTGTGTGACAAACACCATACCAAGAGTTAAGATAATTTGATATACAGATGATCTACACAAGAGGAAATGTGTTCGGGCGCTGGTGAGATGTGACTGCTTTGAGTGGAAATGTGGCATGAAAACAGAATAATCCAATTTTGCTGTTGCTTGTATTTAACTGCATGATAATAATGTGATATCAAATCAAAACGTATTTTCAAATAGTATCCCCTCAGAAGATGAGTTAATTAATGCTCAATATCACAATTTCATCACAATATGATCACGATACATTATGATACTTGTACGTAACCGTCCAACCATATATTGTCTATCTGTATGTCATCATGTATGTCATGATGAATTGAAAATGGGGGACCCTGATGCCTGATGTAAACAAGACGAAAGTCTTTCTCTGGTCTGCAACCCCTTAACAATTGTGTGTATTGAGCCGTACTGTATATTGTACCCATTCTGCAATCTGTTAATAACATTTTCAATCAATCAATCAATGTCCAGCAAGTTTTCACTTGCAAACAAAACAGTTGATAAGCAAACAAACTAGTAACCTAGTAACCTAGAAAACTGGGAACGAGGTTAGTCACATAGTTACAGCTAGCCTTTGGCTATTTGTTCAACAACTCTACGCAAATGGTTTGAAACATCTAAGGTGCTTCGAGCCCAGAGGCTAGTAGCTAACATCCTCAAGACAAGTCACGACTAGTGTCAACAACACCTGTGTTGTTTGGATAGCAGGCTAGCTGGCTAACGTTAGTTGTCCATTTGAGAAAGTGGTTTTCTTGAGACAAACTCCAGGCAAGAAGAACAGCGAGCTGGGCTTATTGGTTGATGATGCAGATTGATTGATTGATTGATTGATTGATTGATTGATTGAAAACTTTATTTAACAGATTGCAGAATGGGTACAGGAGTACAGTACAGCTCAATACACACTATTGTTAAGGGGATGCAGACCAGAGAAAGACGATTGTCTTGTTTACATCAGGGTCGCCCATTTTCAATTCATCATAACATAATATATGACATACATGATGTCATGCATGTTGTGTATGTCATAAATGTCACTATGAATTGAAAATGGGGGACCCTGATGTAAACAAGACAATCGTCTTTCTCTGGTCTGCAGGTGTGTATTGAGCTGTACTGTATTGTACCCATTCTGCAATCTGTTAAATAAAGTTTTCAATCATTCATTCACAGATAGACAGTACTGCTACATCTATACATTTATGACATACCAGATTTACAAATACAGTACCGTTTGTGATACAAAAAGTCTAAAAAAGACAGTGTATACATTTGACGTAGAAACTGTACAGTGCAGTTCAGGTCTGGTCAATGCTATGCTAACGTTATGCGTCGTTGTTGTTGGGATAATAACAGCAGAGACAACATGAACATGTTAAGCATGACTTCAATGCGAAGAAGCAAAACAAGAAGGCAGGTTAGGCAGGTTAGGTAACCTATAACTGGCACTCAAGTTAGCTTACCGCTCGTCTAAACCCAGTCACGAAATTCTGTTTGTGAGACACGATAGAAAGAGAAGAAGGTGTGCTGCTGCCAAAACCACTCACTTTAATAACATCCAACCGTCGCTAACGTTAATAACAGTTGGAAGAAAACGACAAGTTAACTTGTCACAAAGCACTCGCCTAACGTCTCTTCTTTCTATCGTGTCTCAAACACGAATTTCGCATTTTGAGGAACGCCCACGACGTATTTATTTTCCCTTTCAATTGCGTTCATGTTATAACGATATGCCTTTGTGTGAGATTATTAATAGCGATATATATAGGGATAACTTACCTGCTGCAAACAACGCCACAGTTTATTATTCCACTGCTTGATATTATGGTTCAGACTTCTGTCACGTCTCCCTCTCGAGACCAAAGTAGTCGAGTAGTCGAAACATGACTTGAGCTCGAGCCGCGCGGTGAGTGACCAGCGGCACGTTTACTTTATAGAAACATGGCTTGAGCTCGAGCCGTGCGGTGAGTGACCAGCGGCACGTTTACTTTATAGAAACATGGCTTGAGCTCGAGCCGCGCGGTGAGTGACCAGCGGCACGTTTACTTTATAGAAACATGACTTGAGCTCGAGCCGCGCGGTGAGTGACCAGCGGCACGTTTACTTATAGAAACATGACTTGAGCTCGAGCCGCGCGGTGAGTGACCAGCGGCACGTTTACTTATAGAAACATGACTTGAGCTCGAGCCGCGCGGTGAGTGATCAGCGGCACGTTTACTTTATAGAAACATGACTTGAGCTCGAGCCGCGCGGTGAGTGACCAGCGGGACGTTTACTTTATAGAAACATGACTTGAGCTCGAGCCGCGAGGTGAGTGACCAGCGGGACGTTTACTTTATAGAAACATGACTTGAGGGGGGTGCGGCCGGGTAGCGCAGCGGAGTAGCGGACTAAGCATCTGTCTACCAACGCGAGAGACACTGGTATTGAATCCAGCTGTCAGCGGTGCCTCCGGCTTGGCCGGTCGTCATACTGACACAATTGGCAGTGTCAGCGGGAGGGAAGCCGGTGGGTGGTAATCTGGTCGTTGTTGTAATGATAGGTGCTATCATAGCTGCTACCACTAAGTGGCAGTATAACATCATGCAACCTGTAACTATGGTTACTGGTAGGGCTATATAATTAGGACACCTGTGTACAACCTTGAGACAATAAACAGCTGGCTGAAGCAAGCATAAAGAACTAACCAAGTGTCTTATTGATAGTAGACTACAATCCTTACATGGTACCAGGAGTAAAAGCAAGAAGATGGAATCATCATCATCATCATTTAAACCACCCGGCACATTGAAACTGACGGGAAATGTGGATGCAAATTGGAGAGCGTTCAAACAGCAATTCCTGCTGTATCTCGCCGCTGCTGGAGTGGACAAGAGTGTAGATGCGAGGAAAATAGCCATGCTACTCACCATCGCCGGCACGGAGGCAATAGAGGTCTTCAACTGCTTGTCAAGGAAAAATGAAACGTATGAGAGGTACATCTTTCGTTGCCGTTTTCAGAACCCGGGTGAGTCATTTGATAACTTTCTTACCGATCTCAAGATAAAGGCAAAGTCCTGCAATTTTGGTGCTCTCAGAGACTCTATGGTAAGGGATCAGATAGTGTTGGGGACTAATGAGAAGAGGATCAGGGAGAAATTGTTGAGGGAAATGGACCTCACGTTGGAGTGCGCTATACGGATATGTCAAGCCAGTGAGCTAGCGCGTCAACATTCAATTACGTTCAGTGAGCATGCGCACGGAGCAGAGTGCCAGGAGAGCGAGGCAGTGAACGCCCTGTCCGCGAGAGAAGGGCGATGGAACAAATATAGAGACAAAGATGACAAAACTAACATTAGAGACACTGACCGGGAGATGTTCAATTGTAAAAGGTGTGGTGAAAAACACAAACCAAGACAATGTCCTGCTTATGGGAAGATGTGTGCCAAATGTAAGGGACAAAACCATTATGCAAGAATGTGTCTATCCAAGAAAAAAGGACGTGGTGTGAGAACAGTGCAAGAAACGGATGACACTGACAGTGATGATACATTATTTATTGGTATGGTTTCATGTGAGGCAGATGCTGACAGCACACAGCCCTCAGATTTGCGGGATACAGCCCATACTGTAAACGCTGTAGGTGATGACAGATGGATTGCACCACTGATGGTCAATGGGACAATCGTGACTTTTAAAATTGACACAGGAGCTGAAGCTAACTTAATAAATGAAAGTGATCTCAAAGCACTTAGTGAGAAGCCTAGAAAAATCACAGAAAAAGTCACAAAACTGACTGCTTACAATGGGCAGGCAATAACAACAAAGGGTGGATGTAGACTTAAGGTCACAGCGAAAGACAAGCAGCACAACCGTTTGTTTACCATTGTGCCTGATGGTCATGATTCTCTCCTAGGAGGCAAAGCGTCTGAGGACCTAGGACTAGTGAAGAGGATCTATCGGATAAATAGTGATAAAATAACAGAACTACAGTGTGAGGGAAGTACAGACATAGTCAATAAATATCAGTCTGTCTTCAAAGGTCATGGAACATTACCTTTCACTTACAAAATTACGCTCAAAGATGATGCTAAGCCTGTAGTGCATGCCCCACGAAGAGTGCCAGCAGCTCTCAGAGTTGGCTTGAAAAAAGAGCTGGACAGAATGACACAAATGGGTGTGATTGAGCGAGTGGAGGAGCCCACAGACTGGGTGAATTCCATAACATGTGTTAAGAAAAAAATCACAAAGGACTTACGAGTCTGCCTTGATCCCAAAGATCTGAATGAGAATATTAAGAGAGAACATTATCAGATCCCCAAACGAGAAGAAATACAGAGCGAGATGACAGGTGCACAGTACTTTAGCAAACTAGATGCTTCACATGGATTTTGGCAGCTGAAGCTGGACCCAGAAAGCAGCAAGTACACCACCTTTAAATACACCATTTGGGCGTTACTGTTTCTTAAGGCTCCCGTTTGGCATCAAATCGGCCCCTGAGATCTTCCATAGGGCGATGGAGTCAATAATAGAGGGTCTGGAGGGCACCAGAGTATACATCGATGATTTGGTGGTCTGGGGAAGTACGCGCCGTCAACATGATGAAAGACTCGAGAGTCTCTTACAAAGAGTAAGAAAGAATGGATTAAAATTAAACAGAAAGAAATGTCTTTTTGGTGTTACAGAGATGACCTTCTTGGGAGACAAACTCTCAGGAGAGGGGGTGGGGCCTGACCAGTCAAAAGTGCAGGCCATACTGGACATGCCACCTGCCACAGACAAAAAAGGTGTCTTGCGAGCCATGGGAATGATCAACTTTTTGGGTAAGTTCATTCCTAATCTTACCTCCAAGACAGCATGCCTCAGAGAGTTGTTGCAGCACAACACAGTGTTTGAGTGGACTGCTCGGCATGACAAAGAATGGGGAAGGATGAAGGAGACTATAACTACTGAGCCAGTCCTCACATTCTTTGATCCTGCAAAATCAACCAAGCTCTCCACCGATGCCTCAAAAGACGGCTTGGGAGCTGTGCTGCTGCAATTGAACGGAGGCAAATGGCAACCTGTAGCATATGCGTCAAGGTCAATGACAGAGACGGAGCAACGCTATGCACAAATTGAGAAAGAGACTTTAGGCTTAGTGTTTGGGTGTGGGAAGTTTCACACTTATGTGTATGGATTGCCAACCTTTACAGTAGAGACTGACCACAAACCACTCATATCGATCAGAAAAAAGAACCCCAATGATATGTCCCCCAGAATTCAGCGCATGATGTTGGCGTTACAGCGCTATGATTTTGATCTTATTTACACGCCAGGGAAATACATTGTGCTAGCGGATGCATTGTCAAGGGCACCGGCTCCAAGTGGTGATACACCAGTCAGCGCTATAACCGCTGAGGTTGAAATACACGTCAACATGGTGACTGCATTGCTCCCCGCCTCGGATGTCATGTTACAGCACATTGTGGAGGAGACTGCAAAGGACCCGCTGCTGCAGAAAGTGGTCCACCTTATCCAAAATGGTTGGTCAAAGGGAGTCTGTTCACAGTTCTATCCAGTGCGTGCAGATCTCTGTGTAGCTGATGGACTGGTACTGAGACAAAATAGAATCGTCATTCCTCAGTCCATGCGCCAGGACATGCTTCGTCGTATTCATGAGGGGCATCTAGGCATGGAGAAATGCAAAAGGAGGGCAAGAGAAGCAGTGTATTGGCCAGGCATCAATAGAGACATTGAGGAAAGGATACAGAAGTGTGAAACATGTCTCAAACATCACTACAAACAAACCAAAGAGCCAATGCTGGTAGCAGACCTTCCCACTGCACCATGGCAAAAGGTGGGCACTGATTTGTTTCATCTACAAGGCAAGGACTTTATTCTGGTGATTGATTATTTTTCGAATTACCCAGAAGTAGCGCAGCTTTCCAGCACGTCAGCACAGTCTGTCATCACACACATGAAAGGGTTTTTCGCCAGGCATGGAATCCCACAATGTGTAGTCAGTGACAATGGTCCACAATATGACTGTGGGGAGTTCAGAGACTTTGCAGAGCGGTATGGGTTTAAACACATTACCTCTAGCCCCTTGTATCCACATGCTAATGGACAGGCTGAAAAGGGGGTCCAGATTGTTAAGAGGCTGTTTAAAAAGGCAAGAGATAGTAACACTGACCCATGCCTGGCTTTGCTAAGCTACAGGGCAACACCTCTGGAGTGTGGAGCATCTCCTGCTGAGCTCCTCATGCATCGCAAGCTGCGCACCACGCTTCCACACATTCCAGATGAAAAGGACATGGGCAGGGACACCAAAGAACTGTCCGACAAGAGGATGAGACTCAAGCACAGACAGAAACTGAACTATGACAAAACAACAAGGGGACTGGAGCCCCTGCAGCAAAACGATGTTGTGAGGATCGAGGGTCCTGATTTCTGGACCAGGAAAGCAACAGTCCTCAGGGAAGTAGGTCCCAGGTCATTCGCTGTAGAGACTGAGAATGGACAAGTGTTTAGGAGAAATAGGAGGAGTCTGTTGAAGACTCAGGAGGACACAGAGAAACCAAGCGGGGACACTGAATCTGAACTATCACAACACGGTGGTGATGCAGCAGACATGCAACACACTGCGCCTCCTTCACCTTCCACAATGGCTGAGACATTGAGAAGGTCTTCTAGACCTAAGAAACCACCTGAGAGACTCATAGAACATTGTTGAATGGTTGATTGTGTTGAAGGAGAAGGTTTGTATGGTGGACACATTGTGGTTGGTGTTTATTTTAATAATAGTATAATAATAATAGTAAGGTTATGCTCACCTGTTTGGAAAGAGAAGTGTTGATAGTTGAATTAGTGATATTGGTGATGGAGAAGATTATGTATTATTGTATGGTTGACACATTGTTGACACTAGGTGATTTATTTGACTAAGGTTATGCTCACCTGTTTGGAAAGAGGATGTAATGATAGGTGCTATCATAGCTGCTACCACTAAGTGGCAGTATAACATCATGCAACCTGTAACTATGGTTACTGGTAGGGCTATATAATTAGGACACCTGTGTACAACCTTGAGACAATAAACAGCTGGCTGAAGCAAGCATAAAGAACTAACCAAGTGTCTTATTGATAGTAGACTACAATCCTTACAGTTGTAAACAGCGACTCCTACAGGTCGGTCAGGGCGCCTGCACAGCGAGGAAGGGATCTGGGTGAGGTAGTGTGCCCTCCCACGCGTTACACTGACTCACCCAATGGGGGACCCTGATGTAAACAAGACGAAAGTCTTTCTCTGGTCTGCATCCCCTTAACAATTGTATGTATTGAGCTGTACTGTACTGTACCCATTCTGCAATCTGTTTTTTTTTATTATTTTTTTTTTTTTTATTATCTTTCTTCCCCTCCTTTTTCCCGATTTTTCTCCCATCCCACCCTTCCTGGTTGTTGCATACTTTCCCCTACTGTTGGTCCGGGAGACCGGAGACTGTCACATGCTTTCCTCCAACGCATGTGCAGCCTGGGGCAGGCCAACCTGGCCGCGCAGGTTCTCACCGGGGAGAGTGTAGCGTGTGGGAGGCCACACTATCTCTCCTCAGATCCAACCCTCGCTGAGCAGGCGCCCCGACCGAACTGTAGGGGTCGCTGTCCACAACGCCCAGGACCCACCCTTCAGCTTCCCACCCCCTGATACAGCCAATTGTATCAGCGTGAGAGGACAGCCAAGCTGATAGCAACGCCGGGAGCTGGATTCGAACAGGCGAATCCTAGTGTCTCCCGGTGTTGGTGACGAACGTAATCTCCGTGCGCCACCTGCCCCCCCATTCTGCAATCTGTTAATAAACTTTTCAATCAATCAGTCCTCGCTGCCAGGTGAAAATAGGCTGCTGGCTGTCTCCACATGTATCGGAGGACGCATGTGATAGACTTCAGGGCTCCCTAGACCGGCAAGTGGGGGGCAAATGCGCGCAACGACCAGGAAGGGGAGGGGGGAATTGGCATAACGACTAAAATTGGGATGGGAGAAAAATACAGAAAGATGGAGGAGAAAAAGTAGATAATAATGAACCATATACGCGACCCTCTTTGCGCCGCCCCTGTGCCTCAAATAGATTCGCTATCAGCTCTATCTTTAATCTTGTTGCTATCGCTATATCAGCTCTATCTTTAATCTTTCAAAATGTTCAGTTGCTATTGCATGCTCTCATCTGTGTTTCACTACACACTTGAGTGCATGCTTACCAACTGTTAGTCTGCAACACTACTATCACCGACATCTAAGAAGGGAGATCCCCCCTTGAATGGCCCTTCTAAGGTTTCTCTCCTCCACACTGCCTGTGGAGCATTTTTCCCTATTGTTAGGTTTTAGTGAGTTTTTCCTTACCTTCACGTGGGGTATGTCTGGGAGTGCTTGCATTCTTTCATTTATTTGCATTTATTTTAAATCTGTTGGACCTATGGTGTTCTTGTTCTGTTCTTGACTTATTGTTATGTTTCTTCTTGACTTGTTTAAAGAAGACGTGTATGGCCCATGGGGACATTAACGTGTGTTGTCGGGCCTTACAAATAAATTTGATTTGATTTGATATGATCTGAGCTTAATTGATTAATTCGAGCTTCACCGCAAATCATTTGTCAAAAAAGACACCGGTTTCCACCCAAACAGTATTTGTCTCTTCTTTATCACACTGGTTTCAACATACAGTACACTGCACTGAATTGAAACCTTTATTTCCACAGCCTATTCCTCCACGGGACGGGGCTTTTGTATTTTATTTGTGTATTTATTTAATTAGCCTATTTCACATTTCACTGAGCTGTAGGCCAATAAAACACCATAACGGAACGAGTGTCCTCCAGAACAATACTTTTCAAATAATGATTTGACACCCACCGGTGAGTACTATCTATCAGCTGGGGGGCAGGTGCTGGAGATTCGTTTTCACTCTGAGAACACAGTTAAAACTGCTACACCCTCAATAAAAAAAGTTGCAAGTATATTAATTCAATCGTTATTTAATTTCGAACATTACAACGAGGGGCAGCCCTCATTTTAAGCCCTCGTTTTACTTTGTGTCGTCGAGCATTCACAAAATTAAAGTACAAAAAATAATAATATTCATGACTACAAAGAATAATAGAAAATAGAATAATTGAAAACGCCCCCAAAAAAATGTACACTAGTGCATGAATGAATGAATGAATGAATGAATGAATGAATGAAAACTTTATTAACAGATTGCAGAATGGGTACAGTACAGTACAGCTCAATACATACAATTGTTAAGGGGATGCAGACCAGAGAAAGACTTTCGTCTTGTTTACATCAGGGTCCCCCATTTTCAATTCATCGTAACATATATGACATACATGACATACAGATAGACAGTACTGCTCCATCTATACATTCATGACATACCAGATTTGCAATTACAGTACTGTTTGTGATACAAAAAGAGTCCAGAAAGAAAAGAGTATATACATTAGGCGTGGAAACTGTACATTGGATTGGGTAGGTGGGGGTGGGGGGGGACTGTACATTGGAGGTGGTTGGGTGGGTGGGGGGGGGGGGGGGGGGTTGGTTAGGAGTGGGGGGGGGGGGGGGGTTCGTTAGGAGTGGGGGGGGGGGGGGGTTGGGTAGGGGGGGGGGTTGGGTAGGAGGGGGGGGTTGGGTAGGAGGGGTGGGTGGGGGACACTGTACAACTGTACAAACAACACTGTACATTGGATTATTGACAAGACCATACTTGGTAATTTACTGTACATTGGAGGGGGTTGTGTTCGGACATTTACAGGGGCCAGTTTCGGGTTGCAGTCTCCCTTAGGTGTTTTTTGAGAGTGTTTTTGAAAGTGGGTAGTGATTGATTGATTGATTGATTGATTGATTGATTGAACATTTGAATTAACAGATTGCAGAATGGGTACAGTATAGTACAGCTCAATACACACAATTGTTAAGGGGATGCAGACCAGAGAAATACTTTTGTCTTGTTTACATGAGGGTCCCCCATCTCATTTCAATGTCCCCTGCAGGGCGTTCCACCATTCAGGAGCACAGAAGCCAAAGGCAGATGTATACCAAATCCAGTATAAACTCTAGGCGCTTTAGGTGTAAGCCAATCATTGGTTCTTGTACTGTAACTATAGGGTCCAGATGTCCACTCCAACAATGAAGTAATGTAATTTGGTCAATCTCCAATTATGGCTTTATATAGAAACAGATGCCAATGCAAATCTTGTCTTCTAGCACAGAGGACCACCCAACCATAATGTACAGACACAATGGTATAACTATCACTAATGGCTGAGCTAAGCTGAGTCTAAGGGCTTAAAGCCGCCGCATGTCAGTCACATCTCCATAATTCAAAACAGACAAGAAAACTGCTTCAACAATTATTTTTCTGCTTATCATTGGGGAACTGGCTCTGTTCATGTACAAAAATCCAATATTCTGCCGCAATTTCCTGGCAAGAACATTCACATGGTATTTAGATGTAAATCTCTCATCAAGCCAAATACCAAGGTATTTGTATTCTGTGACTCTTTCAATGTCAGACCCATAGATATACACAGGTTAAACACAACTTAAAAACTGCACAGAAAACACTGTTGCCAAGCCTGTCTGTAACTGAGGGGTACAATTCCCTGACTGTATTGATAAGTATGGTATTAAACCACTACCTCTTGTACTTTAACTTCTGGCCATCCAGTACATGATATAGATATGATGAACACTTTCCCACCTGATGAAACGAAGTCCACACAAATGTACAAATCGAATATTTAATATAGCAAAAGGTATATACAACGTTCACTTGTTTACACTTATGATTTGAAATGCACTTGTATGGCAAATGAGTATTCGTAGGTAAATCAACATTGAATGTCCAATCTCTGGTTACGCAGGGAGTAAGTATACAACCCGGTTCTTTAGGAAACTATAGCGATGGTGCTTAAATGATTATAGCTGGATACACTAAGGGGGGGGGGGGGGGTCCCGCTGGTTGTAAGACAGTAGGAGGGGGGGGTTAGAGAAGCCGCTGGCGGTATCCCATCTGGCCGACGATTTCTTGGGAGAATTCAAAGTCTTGAACACGGTGCCCACAGAACCTCGGTCCGCAGACGAATACAGCTGGACCCTCTGGTGGACGGTAGCTGCCGGTCCACAACGGAGAGACGTGAGGCGACCTCACTGGTGTAGAGCGCCGTCTCACCTGGACTCCTCTCCGGGGGGTAGTTCCAACACTCCGCAGTGTTGGCCGTTATCCATGGAATAATCAAAGCACCCAAAGCATAATCCAAGCCGTGGAAGGCTCGCCGTCGTCCGGGTAGAGTAATCCAATGTACAGGTCCAGTCGCCCTGGCCCGGAGCTCCTCGGATGCAAGCACCACTAGTGGTCTGCCCAGCCTGGTTAAGACTCCAGATAACGTCAGGAACGATGGGGTACTGATAACTTTATAACTCTAACCGAACGATGCACCATACATAAATAGACTATTATTAGCTTAATAGAATACGTCCAACTCGACGGTATAGTGCCAAACTATGACAATTCAACTATTAATCCACACGATATCTCAATGCCTATTCTGAGGCCAAGTAGGCCTTACTGCACCACACGTGCGTCGTGGGTGAGGCTTCGCGTCTGTTACTCGGTTGGAGGGTAAAGAACTAATGGACTAAAAGAAAGTTCTACTTTACTTGCGCCATATATATATGCGCTATGAACAAATAGTACCATTCGTATTTCGCCAGACGTATTCCTACGCGGAACCGGGCTTGCCACGACATGTTGGGCGGCACGATTGAACTTGATCCTAGGGGTATGGCTGCTGGCGCCAGGTTCTCGTCCAATGGTAGAATGAAACTATTATGGGCTGTTTAGTAGACTAAAGGGATATTCAGTGCATATTGTACAAGGAATATACAGGGGATATCAAACGATATACAAATACTATTAAATATATATCCATAAATAAATATATATATTCGGTTTAATCTGATCCTTCACAACAGCCGCCCCCTAATTAGTCCCACCTAATTAGCTAAGCAGAGACCGATTAACCGCACTGTCTACCACTCAAGGTCCGCTGTAAGGGTCAGTCAACTCACAAAGTCATGGGGTCATGGTCATCATCGATAGTATCTGGGAGTCGGGGCAGTTCTATTAGCCTCGCCACGGGTCGTGTGTAAGTTCGCCCTTGGACGAGTACTTCAGCTGCTCGGACCTTGCCATCGGCACCGGTGATCACTTTGCTTACGCGGCCAGCCGGCCACATAGCTCTGGGTAGTGACTGGTCGATAATCATGACGACTGTTCCTTCTGTCAAATTGTCTCTCTCTTTTACCCACTTCTGGCGGGTCTGTAGAGACGGTAGGTAGTGGAGTAGGAAGCTGCTCCAAAACTTGTCAGCTAGTACTTGACTGTACCTCCACATTCTTCGGCCGTTCGCTTCTTCAGGCCTGTACATTGTCTGGGGTAGCGCGGGGTCCAGCCGCCCCATTAGGAGTGTGTTGGGGGTGACTGGGTCGACATCTGCTACATCACTGGAGACGTAACCGAGGGGTTTTGAGTTCAATACTCCCTCGATCTCTGTGAGGACTGTCATTAGGACTTCCTCCGCCACAGTCTGGGCCCCAAGCACGGCATACAGGGCTGTCTTTATAGAACGTACTTCTCGTTCCCAGGTTCCACCGAAGTGGGGTGCGTTCGGGGGATTAAACTGGAAGTCAATCTGGGATGGAGCGAGGTGGGTCTTAAGTTCTGGGCCCATAGCTTGGAAGCTCTCTCTCAGCTCTCTTTCTCCGCCTTTGAAGTTTGTCCCGTGATCAGACAACAATGTAGACGGTTTTCCTTTCCGTGATGTGAATCTTCGGAAGGCCATAAGGAATGAGTCTGTGCTCATGGTCGGAAGGAGCTCGATATGTATCGCTCTGGTGGTCATGCATTTGAATACAATACCCCACCGCTTCTCGGTTCCTCTTCCTCTCTTTATATACAACGGGCCAAAGCAGTCCATGCCTGTGGAGTGGAATGGCTTGTCGCCGAGTCGGAGGCGACAGGGAGGTATGTCAGCCATCCGTGGTATGCTGGGCTGCGCGCGCCACTTTCGGCAGTCTAGACAGGTTCGCTGGAAGCGTCGCACCGCTTCTCTTCCTTGAAGTATCCAATAGCGACGTCTGATCTCCGCGAAGACTCTCTCTGCTCCTGCGTGGTGTACATCCTCGTCGTATTTCTTTATGATCAGCTCTGTGACCTTGTGTCGGCTGTTCAAGACTATCGGGTACTTAATGTCATCCGGTAGATCGGGGGCTCTCCGCAGGCGACCACCCACTCTGATGAGATTATGGGCGTCACTCTCGGGTGCCAGGTGGAGCAGTCTGCTGTCTGATGGGACGGGCTTTCCTCCCTGTAGACAGTCTAGCTCATCGGGGAACGAGTCTCTCTGGGCTCGTTGTAGTAGAAGAAGTTCTGCTTCTTCGTAGTCAGCTGCTGAAATGTCAGTGGTGGACTGAATCTCTGGGTGGTGCCACAGGAATGTCTTTTGCTGCGCACTCTCTAGGGTAATGCAGTCATCTATGTTGGGGTCTGTGGAGGCGACTGTGCTCAGTCCACAGAACATAGGTTTCTTGTTCTCAGCCTCCTCGTTACTTGCTTCCCGTGGGGTGGGCGTAGGCCACTCTTCTTCCGGGAGCTTGAGGAATTCTGGTCCGTCACTGTAGATGTTGCGACGGGTGAGGTCATCCAGAGACATTCCCCGGGTGATGACGTCAGCTGGGTTGTGTTTGGTGTCCACATACCGCCAGCTCGCTGCTTCTGTTAACTCTTGAATCTCGGTGACTCTGACTCCCACGAAGACTTTGTATCTGCATGAATCAGACTTGATCCATGTGAGTACTGTCGTGGAATCTGACCACAAGATTGTTCTGTGCACCGGGATGGTGAGTTCACGTTGGATTAACGTGGCTAGATGCGCGCCTGCTAGGGCTGCGCAGAGCTCTAGACGCGGGATAGATTGTTGCTTACGTGGGGCTATTCTTGAGCGGGCCAGGATGAAAGCAGTGTGTATCTTTCCTCCCTTCTCTTGGGCACGCAAGTAGGCCACCGATCCATAGGCTACTTCGGAGGCGTCGCTGAAGACGTGTAGATCAATCTTGCATGTTTCTGGCCTCACTGTGTATGGGAAGTAGCTGCGGCGTATATTGACGCCTGGGAGTGAGCGGAGTTCCGTCTCCCACTCTCTCCACGTTGAGGCAAGGTGTGCGGGTATTGGGTCGTCCCAGCCCTGGTCCTTGTCCCATAGTGCTCGTACAATCATCTTTGCCCTGGTGGTGTAAGGTAGAATACATCCCAACGGGTCATATTGTCTGGCGAGTGTTCTGTACACACTCCTTCTGGTGGTCGGTGTCGCCGTCGACCTTCCCTGCTCTGTCAGGGGTTTGTGTCTATAGTGGAGCGAGTCTGTTTTGAAGCGCCAGACTAGTCCTAGTGTCATTTCTTGGGCTTCTCCTGGGATGGTCGCCATCCAGGTCTCGCTGCTGGCAGCCTTGTCCGCGGGGGAGAGGCTGCGCAATACGTGCGGGTCACTGCTGGCCCACTGCCTGAGATCAAAGCCGCCTTTGATCAGGGAGGCGCGTAGCTTGATTAGGAGAGCCTCGGCTTCTTCTTGAGTCGAAACGCTTTGTAAACAGTTGTCCACGTAGAAACTGTTCTTCACACTGTGTCGGACCTCTTCATCTGCTGTTGGGTCCTCTGCGACGTGTTTCTGTAGTGCAAATGTAGCACAGCACGGGCTGCATGTGGTTCCGAAGGGGAGTACTTCCCACTGGTAGATGGCTGGGTTCTCATCTCCGATCCTCTCTCTCCATAGGAACCGCAGCAGGGGCTTGTCCTCCTCCACTAGTCTCACCTGCAGGAACATCCCTTTGATATCCCCGCTGATAGCCACCTTGTCCTGGCGGAAGCGCAGTAGCACGCCTAGTAGGGAGGGGCCGAGTGTGGGGCCGGGCAAGAGCTCTTTATTCAGATTTTGGGATCCGATCTGGTAGCTGCAGTTAAACACAATGCGATCCTTGCCGTTGTGGTGGACCTTGTGATGCGGCACGTACCATGATTCGGTCGTCTGATCGGCCTCTTTAATGTCAATCTTTGTCACGTGTCCCGCTGTGATTAGCTTCTCAATCTCAGCGCGGTACACACGCTCTTGAGCGGGGTCTTTGGCTAGGCGCCGCTCTGTGTTCAATAGATAGCGCTCCGTGGCGTCTTTCTTTGCGTGAAAGGTGGGCATTCCCTCTCGCCTCAGGAGTGGAGTTGCGTATCTCATCACTCCGCCGACTGTGACTCTCTTTGTCCCCTGCTCGAGTAGGTTGATGGCGTAAATGTCTTCTTTAGAACGAATATCTTTCTTTTCGTTCTTAAAGGGCATTGTCTCTAGTGTCCATAGCCTCTCGACATGCTGCAGGAGAGTGGTGTCTTCTTCTGTCGTTCTGGAGTGGAGGCAGCTAGTGGCTGCTGTTCGGTTGAGAGATTTAGCGAGGGGGCCTTGTAGGGTCCACCCTAGGCGGGTCTCGACTGCTGCAGGACAGCCTCGGGGTCCTGTATGGACCCGGTCAATCGGGACTATGAGTTCTGCATGGTCGGAGCCTATCAGCAGGGTCGGGGTAGCGCCGTCCATGAGCGGGATAGGTAGTTGTCGCAGGTGCACATATTTATCCATCAACTTGGCGATAGGGTAGGTGTACTGCGATAGTCCTATTTCTTGGCTGGTGAAAGCATTTGTAATCCTATACCGTCGCTCTGGCTGCCCGTTTGCTGCGATAGTGAAGGAGACATTCTCGCCCTTTATCGTCTTTAAATCTCTTCTTATTGTCCGAATCGTCATTTCGTTCTTGCTCCCCCGCAGTCCCAGCTGGGCCGCAGCGGACGCGAGCAGAAGGGTCTTCTCTGACCCGTCATCAAGGACGGCGTAAGTGTCCATGACTTTATCTTGGTAGCTCAATGTCACACGGACTACCTTTAAGAGCACTTGGGCGCCGCTGCTGCTGGCGGGGTCAATGTACATGACACTTGCCTTGGTGCCGCTCGATGGTGCAGGTGAAGGCCGTCTTCTGTTACTGTCGTGTAGTATATCTAGATGGGCTCCGTCGCACCGACTGCACCTTTTCTTTAGGCGGCATTCGGCTGCCATGTGTGGTCGCGCACATCGGTAACAGCGCCTGTTGGACTTTATCCATTGACTCACTTCTTCTGCATTCATCTTTGTGAATAGGTCACATTGTGACAGCCAGTGTTCTTTCTCACAGTAGGGGCATACCATCTTCCACTTCTCTTTTCTCGAGGGGGTACTGTGGCTCTTACTGCTCGGTACTGACTCTGATTGGTGCATGACAGTCACCGATCTTCTTCCATCATTTATTCTCCTGGGTCCCTCTCTGGAGCTTGGCGTGCTCCGCCCGAACGTATCCAGTCGTAAGCTGCTGACTTCTCTCGCCAGGAAGTCGGCTAGATCAAGGAGGGATGGTTCGGGGCCGTTAGGATCCCGGTAGTCTCTCTGCCGCCTAAAACGCTCTTGTCTTGCGGGTGGCAGCTTCTCCAAAATCCTCTCGACGTTAGAGTTGGCGTATAGCTCATGCATGCCCTTTTCCCGTTGCGCTCCCAGCATCCCTACCAGGGACTGCACTTTGATTGACAGGTCGTCTAGTGAGCGATTGTCTGTTGCTGGGGGTAGGCGATCAATATGCCTTATCTCTTGGATTACGTAATCCCATATACGTCCATATCTCTGGTCCAGCGCCGCTAGGGCCGCTGTGTATGGTGTCGTAGAGGTGGCATAGGCTAGCGCTATATTGTGCGCTCGCGGTACTTTCAGGTGCTTCAGTAATATTGCATACTTGTGGCGTTCATCAGCGACATCCACCATCATTGTCTCTAAGCACATCCGGAGCTCCGTGTACTGTGCTCGATTCTCATAGGTGAAATCTGGAAACGACGGCGTGGCAATGTATGACGCCGTGGATGGCTGATACATCGGCGAGCGTTGGGGGAGAGACCTCCTAGGCGAGTCCCCTCTTGCGCCTCTCTGTGGGCTGGTACTGACAGGGTACCATGGCCCGCTGGTCCAGGTGCTATTCCTCGGGGCTGGTCGTGCGTCGTGCTCACCCGTGAATAGAGTCGGGGGTCTGTAGCGCAGCGCCGCGGGGGTATAGCCTGGGCTGTACTGGACCTCCTGGTCCGGTGGAGTACTGTGCTGTCGTCGGGCTTGGTTCTCCTCCTCTCCCTCTTCTTCCTCTATCAGGTCTTCCAGATCCTGTAATCGTTTATTTAGCTTCTCCGCAGTGTATGCCGCTCCTTCCTTGTAGCTGGGTCTCGCTTGACCGGTCTGGGAAGGGGGTCTGCGGGGGGTATAGGCTCGGTCTGTTGGTCAAGTTCAGGGTCGCTTGCTCGGTTAGGAGACGCTGCCCTTGACTGTTGTCTCGACGAGTTCCTTGAACCCCTGGCGGAGGGAGAGGGTGTTGCCTTGCGGATCAGCTGCTCCATTAGCTGCGCTTGTAACTTGTCGCGCTCGACTTCGCGCTTGGTGAGATCTGCTTCTCTTTGGGCACCGGCAGCGGCGCGCTGGGCGTCGGCCCGGTCTCTTGCCATATTCTCTTCCGTCTGAAGGCGTCTCATCTCCAGGCGTGTGCGCTCTTCTTCGCTCCGTTGCTGCGCTTGGAGGCGTTCTCTTTCAATGGTAAAATGTTCGCGCTCGCTAAGCGTCTGTGCTTGGAGTCGATCGCGTTCGGTAGAGGCTGTCAGGCTGACGAGGAACGCCTGTTGTAGCATCCTCTCCGCTTCGCTGGGGGAAGGCGGTTGTGGAGGTGAGCCGCTCCTGTGTGAGCCGCTCCTGGGTGAGCCGCTCCTGGGTGTACTCGTTGGGGAGTCCTGGAGCTCTATTTCCTCGGCGCTCTCCTCCTCTTCTTCCGTGCAGAGTTCTCTCTCTGTAGGGTTGTCTTCCTCCCGGGGCTGGTCGGGGACTACTTCTTCGGTATTGGCGGGGGGTAAAGGCATGTCAGCTCCCTCCTGGTCCCCACCGTGAGCTCGGTCAGTTACATTAGGACCTACTAGGGCCTCTGTGGTCGGGGAAACCTGGTCGTTAAGGTCAGACATAATTTTACTTTCTACTTTTACCGCGTTTACCGTTTGTCGAAGGCTAGGTAGTTGACTGACAGCGTAATCCTCTAAGTACTGAGGTGTCTGTCGTCTGCGCCGCGGGCGTTCTAGGTTAGGAGGACCGTTTCGTGGAGTGTTCATCATAGGCCATTTTAATATTAATAACACTATATTAATATTACACTAGTTACCCTCCGGCTCGAAGGACCAATTGTAACTGAGGGGTACAATTCCCTGACTGTATTGATAAGTATGGTATTAAACCACTACCTCTTGTACTTTAACTTCTGGCCATCCAGTACATGATATAGATATGATGAACACTTTCCCACCTGATGAAACGAAGTCCACACAAATGTACAAATCGAATATTTAATATAGCAAAAGGTATATACAACGTTCACTTGTTTACACTTATGATTTGAAATGCACTTGTATGGCAAATGAGTATTCGTAGGTAAATCAACATTGAATGTCCAATCTCTGGTTACGCAGGGAGTAAGTATACAACCCGGTTCTTTAGGAAACTATAGCGATGGTACTTAAATGATTATAGCTGGATACACTAAGGGGGGGGGGGGGTCCCGCTGGTTGTAAGACAGTAGGAGGGGGGGGTTAGAGAAGCCGCTGGCGGTATCCCATCTGGCCGACGATTTCTTGGGAGAATTCAAAGTCTTGAACACGGTGCCCACAGAACCTCGGTCCGCAGACGAATACAGCTGGACCCTCTGGTGGACGGTAGCTGCCGGTCCACAACGGAGAGACGTGAGGCGACCTCACTGGTGTAGAGCGCCGTCTCACCTGGACTCCTCTCCGGGGGGTAGTTCCAACACTCCGCAGTGTTGGCCGTTATCCATGGAATAATCAAAGCACCCAAAGCATAATCCAAGCCGTGGAAGGCTCGCCGTCGTCCGGGTAGAGTAATCCAATGTACAGGTCCAGTCGCCCTGGCCCGGAGCTCCTCGGATGCAAGCACCACTAGTGGTCTGCCCAGCCTGGTTAAGACTCCAGATAACGTCAGGAACGATGGGGGTACTGATAACTTTATAACTCTAACCGAACGATGCACCATACATAAATAGACTATTATTAGCTTAATAGAATACGTCCAACTCGACGGTATAGTGCCAAACTATGACAATTCAACTATTAATCCACACGATATCTCAATGCCTATTCTGAGGCCAAGTAGGCCTTACTGCACCACACGTGCGTCGTGGGTGAGGCTTCGCGTCTGTTACTCGGTTGGAGGGTAAAGAACTAATGGACTAAAAGAAAGTTCTACTTTACTTGCGCCATATATATATGCGCTATGAACAAATAGTACCATTCGTATTTCGCCAGACGTATTCCTACGTGGAACCGGGCTTGCCACGACATGTTGGGCGGCACGATTGAACTTGATCCTAGGGGTATGGCTGCTGGCGCCAGGTTCTCGTCCAATGGTAGAATGAAACTATTATGGGCTGTTTAGTAGACTAAAGGGATATTCAGTGCATATTGTACAAGGAATATACAGGGGATATCAAACGATATACAAATACTATTAAATATATATCCATAAATATATATATTCGGTTTAATCTGATCCTTCACAACACTGTCTCTGAAATTGCTTACTAGAGGCTATATGGAGAAGAGTATTTAAATGGTAATTGCCTGCATTTATATAGCGCTTTTATCCAAATCGCTTTACTACTTATATGCCTCACATTCGCCCATTCATGCAGACATTCTCACACCGATAACGGAGGCAACCATGCAAGGTGGCAACCTGCTCATCGGGAGCAGTTAGGGGTCTTGCTTAGTGTGTTGCTCAAGGACACTTTGACAGACTGGCAGGAGGAGCTGGAATGGAACCTGGAATCTTCCGATTACCAGATGACCACTCTACCTGTGTCTTTTATCTGAGAACTACAATTCTAACAAAATAATGTTATCAGACTGTATACATCATAGCCTATATATCTGTACTGGGCATAATGTTATCAGACTGTATACATCATAGCCTATATATCTGTACTGGGCATAATGTTATCAGACTGTATACATCATAGCCTATATATCTGTACTGGGCATAATGTTATCAGACTGTATACATCATACTATCATAGCCTATATATCTGTACTGGGCATAATGTTATCAGACTGTATACATCATAGCCTATATATCTGTACTGGGCATAATGTTATCAGACTGTATACATCATAGCCTATATATCTGTACTGGGCATAATGTTATCAGACTGTATACATCATAGCCTATATATCTGTACTGGGCATAATGTTATCAGACTGTATACATCATACTATCATAGCCTATATATCTGTACTGGGCATAATGTTATCAGACTGTATACATCATAGCCTATATATCTGTACTGGGCATAATGTTATCAGACTGTATACATCATAGCCTATATATCTGTACTGGGCATAATGTTATCAGACTGTATACATCATACGACAGAGAGGGGAGTGAGATATTATGTGTTTATTACTAGTCCTGAAATTGATATTAAAATCAGCAACAACTTGCTTTAATAAAAACGTAATATCCATTAGTCTCTAGCTGCTCTTCATGGCTGTGTTTCCATTTAATTAAACTGCTGTCGACAAGGACATCAGGATTTTCATCACACCGGAGCTGAAGTTCACGTTGGGATGGTTTCCACTGTGGGACCAAAGACACACAGTAGTACAGTCAAAGCATTTAGGCTGCTGTCTTTATTCATCTGTTTGCCATGGGACCAGTTAAACTACTCTCATTTCACCTTCTTGAAACGGGGAACATGCTCTTTACTGGACGCAGGTCAGGCGTAAAGCACCGCTCCTGCCGTCCCTCTACATTGCGTCTTGGGCTATCAAAACACCGAAGACAAAGCAATCGGATGTTAATGGGATTCATTTGGCTCGGATGCCCCCAAAGCACTGAGCAATAAGGAGCCTGCAGTTGGGGGTGAATCACAGGTACAAGAGTGTTGAGACGATGCCAAGTGCTATATATAGCCTGGAGGATCTGCCTGTAGCCTATCCCACCAGCACCCCCACGCGTAGGGGCACACACACACACACACACACACACACACACACACACACACACACCCATCATCATCATCATCATGGGGCAACAGTGGCTCAGGAGGTAGCGTGGTCGTCTGGTAATCGGAAGGTTTTCTTTTTATTTATTTAATTTCTTTTTTTCTCTCACTTTTTCTGTATTTTGCTCCCATCCCAATTTAGTCGTTATGCTGCCAATTCCCTTCCTGGTTGCGCGCATTGCCCCACTGTCGGCCTAGCCTAGGGAGGGTGTAGAACTACCACACGCCTCCTCCGATACATGTGGAGTCAGCCAGCCGCTTCTTTTCACCTGACAGCGAGGACTCTCACTGGGGGAATGTAACGTGTGCGGAGGTTCACACTATTTCCCCCCAGATCCCCTCCCTGCTGAACAGGCGCCCCGAGTCCCGACCGACCAGTAAGAGTCACTGTTTACAACGACCAGGACACAAACCCCACCGGCTTCCCACCCGCTAACACTGCCAATTGTGTTAGTAGGGACGACTGACCAAGCCGGAGGTACCGCTGACAGCTGGATTCGATCCCAGATTCTCTGCGGTGGTAGGCGAGTGCATTCTCCACTGCGCTACCCAGCCGCCCCTGTGGTAATCGGAAGGTTTCTGGTTTGATTCCCACTCCTCCCGGGCAGCGTGTCAAAGTGTCCTTGAGCAAGACACTTAACCCCTAACTGCTCCCGATGAGCAGGTTGGCACCTTGCAGGCTCCGACGTCGGTGTGTGAATGTGAGGAACACAAAATTGTAAAGCGCTTTGGATTAAAGCTGTTATATAAATGCACCATTTACTATTCTTCATCATCATCATCATCCTTATCATCATCAGCAGCATCAGTATTCAATCAATTCTTTGCTTGATTATTGAATTTTCAATATTCTGTAATAATAAAGTATGAAATTAAATAGTGAGTGAACAGCAGAGATGCAGGCTACTGTCTGGAGGTCAATAAAGAATGAGATGAGTTATGGAGAGGAGAGCTTACAGCCAAGCCTTGATGAATAATCCTCCTTAGTCCCTCAACGTTGATCAAAATAAATCATGTATGTAATCCACTAAACAACAGCCACTGCACTTTTTAAGTATGTGTTGTGAATGTAAAGGATTTGAATTATTATTGCTTTACTATAACTCTATTGCCTATATTTATGTCTTTCTACTATTATTACCATGCCCATACCTGTACCTCCCCTCCCCCATGCTGCTATGATGCCCGATTTTCCCCAAGGGGATCATTAAAGGAATATTTTATCTTATCTTAATGTGCTTTTTTACATATTGTGCAGTGATATGAAGGAAGCATTTTTGCTCAATTTCCCCAGTTGCCAAAGGAGAATAATAATGTCTCTCTCTCTCTCTCTCTATTTGAAACAAGTAAGCAGTGCCATCTAGTGGTTGGTTGATAATAATATCATCTTTACTAGACTAGTGGTTGGATTATTTCATTGCATTTTGGAATGTCTCTTTTAGGTCTACTGGAGGAGGAGGGGGGGGGGGGTGGTATTTTGTCTCGTCTTCAGTGTAGTTGATTTTCCAAGTTATATGATTGCTATGATCTTACAGGATGACACCAGCGTTTATGGCAGGTTCCAAGTCATTCTTGCCTTGATACAAAAATTAAGTCGTACTTGTTTTTCATAATCTTTCACCGTTACTGCAAAAACGTTCTATTGTGCTTGAATTATTAGTTAGTTAATTACCTACCTCACACTGGTTGAAGCTGCTAAAACTGGTGTGTGTGTCCTCTGCTTGATATTGCAATTAGTTTACATGTTTTCTCTTGGTCTGGTGTGCAGGGGTGTAAAAAGTACCCAGAAATACTTGTGAAAGTACAAAAAGATACAAATTTTTTTTTATGAAGATTATATAAATTCCACATTTGAAGCCTGTCAACTTCAAGAGGACGTCATCAGAGCAGCATAACTGCATGGACCACATATCACTTTAACATGACCTATAGAGGTCAATGGATACACAAACGTCATGTAGAATGTGTACTTTTACTTTAGATACTTAAGTACATTCAATAGCAAATACTTTTACTTAAGTATAATTTGAATGGAGGACTTTTACTTTGACCAGAGTATTCATTTATCTGAGTATTTCTACTTTTACTTAAGTAAAGGAACTGTGTAGTTTTAATTTTCTTTTTGAGGCTAATAGAGCAGCTAAAGTGAGTGGTGTGTTGAAGAATTTATTGCAATATGTCCTGGACACCCTCCAGGACTTAATTAATGAACGTTAAACATGGCTCCTTTTAACATTTAGAACTCAGTATTTTTTTAATTTTTAGTTTTGATGACATTTAATTTATTTTCAATTTGAACATTTAATACGCCAAATTTGACACTCAGTTCAAATACACACAATTAATTGTTCAATCATACAATAATTGTATCAGGTTTTTCATTCTACTCCCAGAGAGGGCCAGATGTGTTGCCTTCGACTCTGCCCCTTGTACTATTAGTTTGTGCCAACTCATTAGGAGCACTTTAAGTCAAAGTAAACTTTATTGTACATTTTCCATTTGTGCAAGACATACCGAAATTTGAAATTGCATTCCCCCATTCCCATGGTGTATATAAAAAAGATATAGACAATATAACCTAAAAAGTTAACATAACGGTAACTGTTGTGACATCATCTCAAACTTCGATGCCCCGAGTGGGAGTCGAACCCCGGTCTTCCACGCCGCAACACAGACCGCTATACCAAGAGGTGAATCCACTACTTCGCAACGTGTCTGTCTTTGAGGATGTGAGAGTGAGTTTAACCCATAGCACCGCTACTCACCCCAGCCCTTCATGATACCATCCATTACACATAGAATACTATACAACAACACACAATATACAATACAACAACACACAATATACAAGACTGCGAGGCATGTACAATATAAACAGTCATTAAAATGAGCTAAAATGATAGTAGATAGTTTAATAGCCTAAACGTAAGCATTCGCATTGGAATTCTACACACACACGCACACTCTGGGTGTGCGTGGGTGGGTGACAATATTGTAACAAGGAAAGATGAAATTACCTACCTGGGTTCCATCCTAGAGGCTAATCTCTCCTGTGACAAAATGGCATCCAATGTAATAAAAAAAAGTCAACCAACGAACTCGATTCTTGTACCGGATCTCCTCTCTGGTAAACAAGAATACCCTGAAGACTCTGGCAGGAGCACTCATTCAGGGGTACTACGACTATGCTTGCACCTCATGGTACCAAAGCACCTCAAAGGCGCTAAAAACAAAATTACAAACATCTCAAAACAAACTGGTCAGACTACTGCTTGACCTTACTCCTAGAACCCACCTCACCCCTGCCCACTTTGACAACCTAGGATGGCTTAGAGTAGACGACAGAGTACAGCAACTTGCAATGGGCCTGGTCTACAAGATACACTACACGACCAAGGTACCCATGTACATGTCAAAATACTTCCCAAAGGTCAGTGAATACCACGATCACAACACCAGAGGGAGCTCCACAAATCATGTTAAACCCAGATTCGGCTCAAATAAGGGACTAAACACGTTTCGCAATTATGCCACATCAATGTGGAACGCCCTACCCAAAGCTGTAAAGGAATGTGGATCACTACCCACTTTCAAAACCTCTCTCAAGGGACACCTACGGGAGACTGCAATTCAACACTGGCCCCTGTAAATATCCTAACCCAACCCCCTCCAATGTACAGTCATTTACCTAGTATGGTTGTCAATAGTCCAATGTACAATTTTGTTTGTTTGTACAGTGTCTCTCCCCCCCCCCCCCTCAATGTACAGTTTTGCTTGTTTATACAGTGTGCCCCCCCCAACCACCTCCAATGTAAATTACCCAGTATGGTTGTCAATATCCCAACGTACCCAACCCCCCCCACCCAACCTCCTCCAATGTACAGTTTCTACGTCAAATGTATATACTCCCTTTTCTTGACTCCTTCTGTATCACAAACAGTACTGTATTTGCAAATCTGGTATGTCATAAATGTATAGATGTAGCAGTACTGACTATCTGTATGTCATATATGTCCTGATGAATTGAAAATGGGGGACCCTGATGTAAACAAGACGAAAGTCTTTCTCTGAATGAATGAATGAATGAAAACTTTATTTAACAGATTGCAGAATGGGTACAATACAGTACGGCTCAATACCTACAATTGTTAAGGGGATGCAGACCTGAGAAAGACGTTTGTCTTGTTTCCATCAGGGTCCCCCATTTTCAATTCATATAGACATTTATGACATACATAACATACATGACATTTATGGCATAGGGACATATAGGTATTTAGTACTGATACATTTGTGACATAGGCGGTATTCAAATATACAGTACTGTTACCCCTAGATCCTGACAGAGTATATACATATACTCTGGTCTGCATCCCCTTAACAATTGTGTGTATTGAGCTGTACTGTATTGTACCCATTCTGCAATCTGTTAATAAAGTTTTCAATCAATCAATCAATCAATCACTCTGTTACGACCCCTGTGTGTCTAAGGGTAAAGTGCTGTAACATAACAGTTGGTTGACAGAAAAGATGGACCACGTTTGTAAACAATGATATTTATTGAGATGCAAAGGAAGCACATGTAGCTCAAGGGTGAGCCTAGGCCAAAACAACAAACAAACACCACTATACTCCAAATAAACCAATCTAATCTATGGTAAAAGAAATTACATTACCTAACCAAAACAGGAGAAAACAATATCCAAAGGAAATGGCAGCTCACCCCATCTGTGCTTCCTGAGAAAAGAGAGAAAAACACATTAATGATACATACAACAAAGGCAGAATATATACAAAAACAAACTATAGCTAACAATGCCCTCTCTGTGGCCATACACACACAAGGCAATTTCCACTAAGCACAAAGGCCAATAAACGTAATGCAAATGTCAAAGTCAATGTCACAAAGTAACAATAGGCCTAGCCTCATGCCAGAGAGAGAGAGAGACTGAAGTGAGAAGCCATGTTTTAACAGGTGTGTGGTGATCCATGATTGGGTGGTGTTGATTGAGTGTTGGAATCTGGAAAACCATCCACCAATCGGTGCTGTGCTGCTATAATGGAAGGGCAGGCCTGGCAGGGACCAATGGTGGAGGGAACAATGGCTGGAGGGAGGAAACAAAAATGGAGAACACAACACACATGGAGACACACACTGGGGAATATATACATTGGGATGTAACACACACACACACACACACACAGACACAGGTTTCATAAAAGGGTCACACTGCATGACAAATGGCAGCCCTTGGTCCATTAACAAGGAAAGTAAATCAACGTTTGTTCGTGTTCCTTGTACTTTGTTTGAAGAAGAATATTTTAAAGAGAGAGATATATATAGAGAGAGATATATAGAGAATGGGTGAATTAGAAACACATGCATGCATACAATTATGTCACACAAGTCACAACATCATTAAAACTCATGCTTTTTTTTAATAAACAAGCTATTTTTCACATCACAGTGAATGCTGCATTTGCATGAGAGAAAATAGTTAAGAGTCCAATATTTCATAGGCAGCCCATAATATGGCGAGGACAGGAGAGAAAAAGAAAGTTTTCATTTTGAAGATAAATTAGTCTAGTCCCTGCCTACGGTGTGCAGAGGAGTGACGGAAACTGTTCAAAGATGAAAATTACGTGTTTATCAACAAAGGTTTATTTATTTATTTGTATTTTTTTGTTGTTGTCTTTCTATAATTTCTCCCATCCCCCAATCCCCCATTATGCCAATTCCCTTCCTGGTCGTTGCGTGCATTACCCCACTGTTGGTCTGGGGAGGGTGTAGACTACCACATGCTGCCCTACTGTCGGTCTGGGGAGGGTGTAGACTACCACATGCTGCCCTACTGTCGGTCTGGGGAGGGTGTAGACTACCACATGCTGCCCTACTGTCGGCCTGGGGAGGGTGTAGACTACCACATGCTGCCCCACTGTCGGTCTGGGGAGGGTGTAGACTACCACATGCTGCTCCACTGTCGGTCTGGGGAGGGTGTAGACTACCACATGCTGCCCCACTGTCGGTCTGGGGAGGGTGTAGACTACCACATGCTGCTCCTCTGTCAGTCTGGTGAGGGTGTAGACTATCACATGCTGCCCTACTGTCGGTCTGGGGAGGGTGTAGACTACCACATGCTGCCCTACTGTCGGTCTGGGGAGGGTGTAGACTACCACATGCTGCCCTACTGTCGGCCTGGGGAGGGTGTAGACTACCACATGCTGCCCCACTGTCGGTCTGGGGAGGGTGTAGACTACCACATGCTGCCCTACTGTCAGTCTGGGGAGGGTGTAGACTACCACATGCTGCCCCACTGTCGGCCTGGGGAGGGTGTAGACTACCACATGCTGCCCCACTGTCGGTCTGGGGAGGGTGTAGACTACCACATGCTGCCCCACTGTCGGTCTGGTGAGGGTGTAGACTACCACATGCTGCCCTACTGTCGGTCTAGGGAGGGTGTAGACTACCACATGCTGCCCTACTGTCGGTCTGGGGAGGGTGTAGACTACCACATGCTGCCCTACTGTCAGTCTGAGGAGGGTGTAGACTACCACATGCTGCCCTACTGTCGGTCTGGAGAGGGTGTAGACTACCACATGCTGCCCTACTGTCAGTCTGGGGAGGGTGTAGACTATCACATGCTGCCCTACTGTCAGTCTGAGGAGGGTGTAGACTACCACATGCTGCCCTACTGTCAGTCTGGGGAGGGTGTAGACTACCACATGCTGCCCTACTGTCGGTCTGGGGAGGGTGTAGACTACCACATACTGTCCTACTGTCAGTCTGAGGAGGGTGTAGACTACCACATGCTGCCCTACTGTCAGTCTGAGGAGGGTGTAGACTACCACATGCTGCCCTACTGTCAGTCTGGGGAGGGTGTAGACTACCACATGCTGCCCTACTGTCAGTCTGGGGAGGGTGTAGACTATCACATGCTGCCCCACTGTCAGTCTGGGGAGGGTGTAGACTACCACATGCTGCCCTACTGTCAGTCTGGGGAGGGTGTAGACTACCACATGCTGCCCTACTGTGGGCCTGGGGAGGGTGTAGACTATCACATGCTGCCCTACTGTCGGTCTGGGGAGGGTGTAGACTACCACATGCTGCCCTACTGTCAGTCTGGGGAGGGTGTAGACTATCACATGCTGCCCCACTGTCGGTCTGGGGAGGGTGTAGACCACCACATGCTTCCCCACTGTCGGCCTGGGGAGGGTGTAGACTATCACATGCTGCCCCACTGTCGGTCTGGGGAGGGTGTAGACTACCACATGCTGCCCCACTGTCGGTCTGGGGAGGGTGTAGACCACCACATGCTTCCCCACTGTCGGCCTGGGGAGGGTGTAGACTATCACATGCTGCCCCACTGTCGGTCTGGGGAGGGTGTAGACTACCACATGCTTCCCCACTGTCGGTCTGGGGAGGGTGTAGACTATCACATGCTGCCCTACTGTCAGTCTGGGGAGGGTGTAGACTACCACATGCTGCCCTACTGTCAGTCTGAGGAGGGTGTAGACTATCACATGCTGCCCTACTGTCGGTCTGGGGAGGGTGTAGACTACCACATGCTGCCCTACTGTCAGTCTGGGGAGGGTGTAGACTACCACATGCTGCCCTACTGTCAGTCTGAGGAGGGTGTAGACTATCACATGCTGCCCTACTGTCGGTCTGGGGAGGGTGTAGACTACCACATGCTGCCCTGTCAGTCTGCGGAGGGTGTAGACTACCACATGCTGCCCTACTGTCAGTCTGGGGAGGGTGTAGACTACCACATGCTGCCCTACTGTTGGTCTGGGGAGGGTGTAGACTACCACATGCTGCCCTACTGTCAGTCTGGGGAGGGTGTAAACTATCACATGCTGCCCTACTGTCAGTCTGGGGAGGGTGTAGACTACCACATGCTGCCCCTCTGTCGGCCTGGGGAGGGTGTAGCACTCAACACTTTGATGAACATTGTTACTCAGCTGATAGAGTTGTGCCCTTCCTGATGACTTGTCGTACAGAACTTGTAAGTCGCTTTGGATTCTACCCTGCTAATGTTGGCATATTTACAGTTTAAAACACACACACACACACACACACAAAAAAATGGGGGCATGTAAAGGAGATATCAGGTTAGCTAACTTAGCCTGGGCAACAACAATGCAACAACCAGGGGTGTAAAGTACTTGGGTAATCGTACTTTGTTACAATACTTAAGTACTGTTTTGGGAGATTTGTACTTTATTCAAGTATTATTAGGTTAGTATACTTTTACTCAATTACATTTCAGAGAAAAAAAACACACTTTTTACTCCTTACATTTAAAAGGCAGACCTACAAAGTACAGATATCGCAGGTCCAACCATTTTAATTAGTATATTTGTTTCTCTGGCCGAACTAACGTTATTAATCCTTCGGCCACATTTTATTTAAAAACAGCCAATCAAATCCCCATCAATCGAAAATTAACCCGCCCATACCCATGCTGATTGGTCCTTGTGCAAGACTAGAAAGCGGGTATCTTTGATTAAACACCTGCTATCAGAGGAATAGACAGTCAGAAAAAAGGTTTACTTTTTGTTACGTTCAATCCTACAATATGGCTCGTTTAGGCCTTGAACGTAAAGTGGTGGACAGAGGACAAGACAGGAGTTATCAAAAATAACAATATTTATTTGGACAGCTAATTTAATGAACAAAAAAGATGGGGAGCTGGGTGCTCCAGACTCCCAAAGCTCAGGATATGAATAAAGAAAAGCACATGGTCAAAAGTTTAAGTAGCAAAAATGGACAAACAGCAAAAAGGCCAAAATGGTGAAAAGGCAGTGTGAGCACAAAATTAGGCCTAGGTTAGGCCTCTGGAGAACCAGTGACGAGCGACAGCTGCGAGAGAGAGAACGAACTAGAATCTGCAGCCTGCACTCTGCTCTTGTAGGGCGCGGTGCCTCATCACCACACCTGTGATAAATTAGAAACACAAGCCAAAATGACAACAGAAAGAAAACAGTGTGTCAATCAAACCACCCATTAGTGACAACACACTAGGGGTGGGAATCGGCAGAGACCTTGCGATACGATACTATTGCGATACTTGAGCTGCGATACGATAGTATCGCGAATACTGCGATTTAAAAAAAAAAACATAATCTTTTTTTTTACTGCAAAGTAAAACTGTCAACATGTTTTATCTAATAAAATAAAGTTCAGTCTGTTCATCTCACTTCAATCATTTTTATTGCAGAACATGGTATTTTCTCAAGCAGACAGATGTAAACACTGTAATCTGTGTTGCATGTACCTGACAAACTGAACTGTTTGTATTACAGTCATATTCCAACTTAACTGAATGCACATGTGTGTGGACTACTGTACTATTACAGGTATTGAAATGAACAATGCAACTTCCTTATACAAAAAAAAATATATATATATATTTTTTTGTATGAATAATTAAATATCGATACTTGGCGTCCCTGTATCGATACAGTATCGCCACGCAAAGTATCGCGATACTACTACGTATCGATTCCCCCCCCCCCCCCACCCCTACAACACACTACTACCACAATGTGAATATGCACCACAGACAGTAACGTAAGGTTATCCTATAACCCTAGTTATATGATACTGGCTGAGCGTCTCGCTCTGCCTTCTGAGATAACCCATTATCTCTAGCACCTAGTGTGCTCCGGGGAACAAAACAAATGCACCCACTTGCACGTGACCACACCACTCCCATGCGTCCCCTATATTACGCCTCACCCTTCCCAGTTCGATTTCCATAAGCGGAAAACATCCAAGGGACCTCAGGGCGCTAAGAGCGAGACGTTCAGCCTGTATCATATAACTAGGGTTATAGGATAACCTTACGTTATATATCAACTGGCCTCGCGTCTCGCTCTGCCTTCTGAGATAAAGGGCAGAGCAGACGCGTGGCCCCGACAAATGCGGACCCCTGAGGACCCGTAAGCCCCAGCCAGGGAGGAGGGGAGTCCCGTCCACCCGCCCGTCCTAACGAAGGGGGGGAGGCAGTCAACTTCACCAAAGTGCGAAAAAAGGGGGAACCAGGCACCCCTGAACACACAGCGCAAGCGGGACCACATGTGACATATCACCCCGTGGTCCACACCCACACACCCCTGCTAGCCCATCTGATGGCGGGATGCAGGAGAGGTCCCGGACCTCAGGACCGCCTGGGAGACAGAACCCCCAGTCATGTCCATGAGGTAAAACCTAACGAAAAGACTCGGGGAGGACATGGAGGCTGCAGCACAGATGTCCTCCACCGAGGCCCCCCCTAACAGGGCAGCAGAGGCCGCCACACCACGAGTGGAGTGTGCCCTGACGCCCCCGGGGGGAACCTGTCCAGCCAACGTGTAGCAAAGGGCAATGCCCTCGCACAACCAATGTGACAGGCGCTGCTTGGACAGCGCCTCACCCGTGCGAGGGCCACCGTAACAAACAACAGTTGATCGGAAGCCCTGAGACCCTGCGTGCGACTAAGGTAAACCCCCAGTGTACGGACAGGACACGACAGGTGAAGGCTCGACTCCAACCCACTAGCGTGAGGAGGATGAAACGCCTGAATCACAATATCCCTGGAGCAAAAAGAGCTCCAGATATTATTTGGCACGAAGACCGGATTAGGCCTCAGAGTCGCCCCGCTATCGGCCCGAACAGACAGGCACTCAGGCCGCACCGAGAGAGCACATGGCTCACCCACGCATTTAGCGGAGGTGCTGGCCCAAAAAAGGAACACGGTCGTAAGACAGACGATCCAATGGCGCCTGTTCAAGAGGCTCACAGCCTTTCCAGAACAGTTGGCGGTCCCGACTTGGAGACAGAGAACATTCCACAGGCTTGAGACGCCGTGCGCCAAGCAAGAACGTCCCACGAGAGGGTGGCTGAACAATGTTCTGCCCCCCACTCTCGACCATATGCCACTTCCCAGCGTAAGCCGCGGTAGTGGACGGAGCGCACGCGTTCCAGATGGCGTTAACCACAGAAGAGTCAAGACGCATCCCCACCAGATTCACCCTTTCAGCAGCCAAGTCTAGAGGCTGCCCCAGAACAGGAGGCAGAACAGAGTTCCACGTGCCTGAGAGAGGGCCCGCGGTGACCACGGAACAGGCCACGGCGGGGCCACCAAGAGCTGAATCAGGGCCGGGAACCACACAGCTGAGCCCCGGCCCGGCGCGACCAGGATCAAAGTCCTGCGCTCCTGACGTACCCGCCCCAACAGCTGAGCTATCAGGTGTATGGAGGGGAACGCATACAGAATCCCGGGCGGCCACAGATACATCGAGAAGGCATCCACCCCCAGAGAGGTGTTGTCCTTCCGACTGACCGAGAACCACAAGGGGCCCTGGTGGGACTGTCTGCTCGCAAAGGTCCACCCGCGGAGAGGGGAGCCGTGAGGAGGAGACCCCTCCCCTCCTCAAGGGGAGATTGCTCCAACCAAGATGCCTGTGAACAACCGTTGACAGCATCCTAGCCCTCCCTGCGTTTATAGCTTGCGGCTGGGTCAAAAACTGAATAACCTCAAAACCTTGCGCGATGGTTTTGACGTCGGCTAGCCCTAAGGCCCCACTACCCGACACCATTTTTGACAGAAAAGCAGCCAATTGAGCAATGTTGTTAGTTGCTGCTCAATTCTGTACCGCGGCGGTATAAGCTTCAACAGCCCACCAGCCACCTGCCGGGCCGAATCGCCTCTTGGCGTCGGCCGGGCAGGATACCGTTCCACCATGTCAGGGCAAAGGACCGATGCCACCTGCACCACTAAGCACGGAACACCAGTGGCGGCTGCTGACCAAAGTCTATTACTGCTTCACTAGTAGGCATGCAACAACCTCCCCTGCAGTGTGCACCCGTGACGGGACAAATTAATGAATGAACGAAAACTCTATTAACATATTGCAGAATGGGCTAGCCCAATACACACAATTGTTAAGGGGATGCAGACCAGAGGAAACGTTAATCCTGTCTACATCAGGGTCCCCCATTTTCAATTCATAGATTCACAAAATGCACACCTGCCCTGAGCCCTGTCGTCAGCCCATCCACCCATGTAAAGGGTAAATAAGCCTCCGCTAAACCCCCAACATTAGACACAGATTGACCGTCAGCATGAATGGTTAAGAGGAGGGAAGAGTAAAGACAGCCCCGGCGGGGTACATGGGAACGGCGTCCCAACATTGTAGCATTAGCATTAGCTGCGCGCTAGGATACTTGGAAAAACATCTCAAAAGTGAGTCATGATGACCACGTTTATCCAAATATCCCGTCCCCTGCGCCAATACATCACTCGGTCGTCTCACGAGACAACGAGCAGTATTACCCATGCCAGTACCAATGCCTGCTAGCACAGGCCCTATGTTACGACCCCTGTGAGTCTAAGGGTAAAGGGCTGTAACATAACAGTTGGTTGACAGAAAAGATGGACCAGGTTTGTAAACAACAATGATATTTATTGAATAGAGGCAAAGGAAGCACATGTAGCTCAGGGGTGAGCCCAGGCCAAAACAACAAACAAATACCACTATACTCCAAATAAACACAATCTAATCTATGGTAAAAGAGATTACATTACCTAAACTACTCTTACCTAACCAAAACAGGAGAAAACAATGTCCAAAGGAAATGGCAGCTCACCCCATCTGTGCTTCCTGAGAAAGAGAGAAAAACACATTAATTATACAGAAACAAAAGCAGAATATATACAAAAACAAACTATAACTTAACAATGCTCTCTCTGCGGCCATACACACACAAGGAAATTACTACTAAGCACCAAAGGCAATAAACGAAATGCAATACTGTCAAAGTTACAGGTTTACCAAAAACACAACATGCCTAGCCTCATGCCAGAGAGAGAGAAAGACTGAAGTGAGAAGCCATGTTTTAACAGGTGTGGGGTGATCCATGATTGGGTGGTGTGGATTGAGTGTTGGAGTCTGAAGCCATCCACCAATCGGTGCTGTATTGCAATAATGGAAGAATTGACCAATGGTGAAGGGAACAATGGCTGGAGGGAGGAAACAAACAAAATGGAGAACACACACACATGGAGACACACACTGGGGAATATATACATTGGGATGTAAAACCACGGTAATACCCAGCCATCCCAAGGAATCTACGCAATTCCCGCCTAGTAGTAGGCACTGGAAAAGTTGTGATTGCAGATATTTTTGCATCCACCGGACGCACTTGGCCTTGTCCTACCTGCTTACCAAGATAGGTAACCGTAGCCTTGCCGAACTCACACTTGGCAAGGTTAAGGGTCAGGGAGGCTCCAGCTAAGCGGTCAAAGACAGTTTGCAAGGTTGTCATGTGGTCACGCCAGTTGGTCGAATAGACAACCAGGTCATCGAGATAGGCATTACAATTTGGAACACCAGCCAGGACTAGGGTCACCAGTCGCTGGAAAGTGGCCGGGGCATTACGCATTCCAAAAGGCATTACAGTATATTGCAAAAAATTGTCAGGAGTAACAAACGCAGAGATTTCCGAGGCACGGGGGGTCAAAGGGACCTGCCAGTAACCCTTTAACAAATCTAGTTTGCTAACATAGGTGGCAGATCCAAGGTTGTCAATACAATCTTCCATGCGGGGCAGTGGGAAGGAATCAGGCACGGTGACAGCATTTACCTTTCGGAAATCAGTACAAAATCTAGGAGTTCCATCCGATTTGGGAGCTAACAAGCAAGGTGAACTCCAGGGACTGCAACTTGGCTTGGCTAAACCATGTTTTAATCATGGCCCTCTTGGTGATGTTAACACGGTATGCATGTTGCTTGATAGGCACAGCATTGTTAACTTTAATATCATGGGCCAATACAGAAGTACAGGAGGGAACATCACCAAACAGAGCCATGTAGGCCTGAATCAAATTTGTGATGTCCTCTCGCTGCTCCTCAGGTAAGTGTGCTAAGTGAGTGGGCAGGTTCAATAACATCTCAGTGTTGGACAATCTAGCACCCTGATGGGCTGCATTGCGGAACTCCAAGCCATCTACATCCTCACCACTAACGTCAGGAGAGTCCGGAACTATTGGAGTTGAGGCAACAGCAGAGACGGCCAGTCCGGCTGTCTGGTCTGAGGTCTTCACCTGCACACTATCTCTGGAAAAATATGGTTTAAGCATATTGATGTGGCAAACACGAGAGTGACGTTTACGATCAGGGGTGCGAACCACATAGTCTGTATCACTTATCTTCTTGTCTATTGCATACGGTCCGGAAAAACGAGCGGAAAGAGCAGAACCAAGGATAGGTAACAGGACTAGAACCTTATCACCTGGCTGGAAAGATCGAGAAACAGCTTTCTCGTCATAGTGCCGTTTCATAGTTCTCTGGGAAGAAGAGAGCGCTTCTTTTGCGAGAGAGCACGCCTGATGCAGTCGCTCTCGAAACTGGCTAACAAAATCTAGAACATTAGTGGGTGTGCTGGCACCCTTTGACATGAACCGTTCTTTAAGAACTTTCAGAGGCCCTCTAACAGTGTGCCCAAAAACGAGCTCAGCAGGACTGAAACCAAGAGACTCCTGTATGGTCTCTCGCGCAGCAAATAGAACAAGGGGGACACCCTCATCCCAATCTTTCTCTGTGTCTAAGCAATATTTACGCAGCATGGACTTTAAGGTCTGATGCCAACGTTCTAGAGCCCCCTGAGTTTCAGGGTGGTAGGCACTGGACACTATATGTCGGATACCCAGGGACTGTAACACTTGCTCAAATAACCTAGACAGGAAGTTGGTGCCTTGGTCCGTTTGTACTACCTTAGGCAGTCCAAACGTGGAGAAGAACTTCGTCAAAGCCTTAATTATTACAGGCGCTGTAATTCTGCGAAGAGGGATAGCCTCAGGGAAACGGGTGGCGGTACACATTATTGTCAACAAAAACTGATTGCCGGCTTTGGTCCTTGGCAACGGACCAACACAGTCAACTATGACATGTTCAAATGGTTCACCGACCGCTGGTATAGGACAGAGGGGAGCAGGTGGAATTACCTGGTTTGGCTTTCCGGTGATCTGACAAGTACTACAGGTACGACAGTACTGTGCTACATCGGACTTCAAACCTGGCCAAAAGAAATGTTGAAGTATTCTGTTGTATGTTTTAGTGACTCCCAAGTGTCCAGACCAAGGGTGGTCATGGGCCAAGAACAGTACATGCTGACGATAAACTGCAGGGACAACAATCTGATAAACAGTGCTCCAGTCTGGTACCTGATCTGGTAGCCCTATCTCCGATTGTGCATGCTCTGCCAGTCTAGTACCATGGGACCTCCATGTACGCATCAAAACTCCTTCATCCACAAAATAAGAATGCAACTCTCTCCTCTGTTCTGTTTCAAGAGAAGAGAAACATTTTGCAAGAGAAGGGTCAGCCTTCTGGGCAGTAATTAGCATTTCACGAGTAACGGGTAACTTCAATGCGTCGGAACTAGTTACAGTTGTCTGTGGGGGTACCTTACTATGAGTCGGTGGTTTGTCAGCGGTATCAGAAGTTGGAGCCAGCAACTCCTCCCTGACAAAGGCTGAAGCAAAAACAGAGTCAGACAAATTAATTTCATCACCTCTCTTTTTCAATTGAGCCCGAGTGACAACACTTGCAGAAAAAACTTCAGGGAAGTTCTGTGACAAGTCATCAGGCAGAGAATCTGTGTCTGGGTGATCCAACACTTCCAGCACAGCGCTCACCTGTCCTCCAGCTAAATCATTTCCCATGATAAAGGAAATGCCTTTAACTGGCAAGGAAGGTCTCACCCCTATTTTAAAGAAACCAGTGACCAAATCAGATTGTACATGAATACAGTGTAACGGGGCTGGCACGAAACCCATCTCAATACCTTGAACTAGGACACTAGAACCACAGGAAGATTTCTCAGACAGAGGTAGTACATCAGAGAGGATAAAGGATTGTGAGGCTCCAGTATCTCGTAAGATCTGAACTGTACACTGATCTTTTGGATCCCCTGTCAAGGAAACTAAACCCTTGGAAGTAAATGGCCTGAAACAAGGATCGAGAACATCCTGATCATTGTGCATCTGTTGATCGGAATCAGGTGCCATTTTAATCAGACCAACCCCTTTGGGTTGTCTAAAGTTCTGAGAGGACGGTTGCTGCTTACGTTTCAATGTTAAACAGTCAGAAATAACATGACCAGATTTATGACAGTAGTAACATGTCCGCTCATCTTTTGAGCGTGGAGGTGACATTTTTGGTCGGGGGTGTGTGAATTCTGAATGGTTGGGGACAGAAGGTCTCTGAGAGAAATCATGGGGGGGAAACGAGTCACGCCTATCTACAAACACAGTTTTATGGGTTAGCGCAAACTCATCAGCTAATACAGCAGCTTGCTGCAGAGTGGACACTTTCTGCTCACTCAGGTAAATTACAATACGCTCTGGCAAACGATTCTTAAACTCTTCTAATAGAATGAGTTCTCTGAGAGAGTTAAGATCTGAGGCCTTGCTTGCTGCACACCATTTATCAAAGAGAGTTCCCTTCTCTCTAGCAAACTCTACAAAGGTCTGGTTGACAGCTCTCTTGTGACTGCGAAACCTCTGCCTATAAGCTTCGGGCACAAGCTCATATGCACGAAGGATGGCAGCCTTCACAGTATCATACAATAGACTATCTTCTAGGGAAAGTGTTGAACAAACCTCTTGGGCTTTACCAGTCAATTTGCATTGAAGCAACAAAGGCCAGACCTCTCTTGGCCAGCGCAATGAAGCAGCAATACGCTCAAACACATTAAAATAAGTATCAACTTCGGTCTCTCGGAACGGAGGCACCAAAGCAATGTGTTTACTTATATCAAAAGTGTGTGATGAATAAGCTGTGGAGGAGGACATACCCGGGCCTTGTGGAGGAGTCGGTGTAGCAGAGTTGGATCCACTCCTTTGGTCTCCCAGCTCCAACTCCCGCAGTCTGAGCTCTTTTTCCACCTCAAGCTCCAACCTACGGATGTTAATAGCCCTTTCATTTTCCGCCTCAAGCTCCATTTTACGAAGCCGATACTCCGCCTCACGTGCTTGTGCCTTCTCCTGAGCCTCCATCTGGAGACGGGCTATTCTAACCTTGACCTGGGCCCCTTCTCGAGACCCAGTTGACACAGGAGAGGTCAAGTGAAAATGTGGCAATGTGACGTTCACACCTGCCTTTTCAGCACCATGGGCTTGCTCCTCAGAAGGCGGTGCTTCTGTAAGTTCACCAGGAGGACTTGCATGTTCATCAGAGACCGCAGGTAAAACAAGCGTCCCCTGCTCCAACAGCTTATCTACCACAAGACACCTGATATCCTGCTTAAGATGCTTTTGTTGAACCGGGAGTTGAAAATGTGTGGCAATCTCCACTAAGTCTGCCTTGCGGCAGCTATCTAGCGCTTCCCAAGTAGGATTGCTCAAGAATTTCCCCAGATCAAAAGTACTAACTGCCATTATCTTTTTCTTACACAAATGCCATTTTTACACAAATTAATTAATAACTATACAAGTGTAAACAAACACAGTTCACCAAATCCATCAACCAACAATTGAACACGGGTTACAAGATCCCGGACGAGCCCCCATTTATGTTACGACCCCTGTGAGTCTAAGGGTAAAGGGCTGTAACATAACAGTTGGTTGACAGAAAAGATGGACCAGGTTTGTAAACAACAATGATATTTATTGAATAGAGGCAAAGGAAGCACATGTAGCTCAGGGGTGAGCCCAGGCCAAAACAACAAACAAACACCACTATACTCCAAATAAACACAATCTAATCTATGGTAAAAGAGATTACATTACCTAAACTACTCTTACCTAACCAAAACAGGAGAAAACAATGTCCAAAGGAAATGGCAGCTCACCCCATCTGTGCTTCCTGAGAAAGAGAGAAAAACACATTAATTATACAGAAACAAAAGCAGAATATATACAAAAACAAACTATAACTTAACAATGCTCTCTCTGCGGCCATACACACACAAGGAAATTACTACTAAGCACCAAAGGCAATAAACGAAATGCAATACTGTCAAAGTTACAGGTTTACCAAAAACACAACATGCCTAGCCTCATGCCAGAGAGAGAGAAAGACTGAAGTGAGAAGCCATGTTTTAACAGGTGTGGGGTGATCCATGATTGGGTGGTGTGGATTGAGTGTTGGAGTCTGAAGCCATCCACCAATCGGTGCTGTATTGCAATAATGGAAGAATTGACCAATGGTGAAGGGAACAATGGCTGGAGGGAGGAAACAAACAAAATGGAGAACACACACACATGGAGACACACACTGGGGAATATATACATTGGGATGTAACACCCTACCTGGGCACGATGTAGCTCGACTGCTAAACGTCGCGCGAAGTCCATTGGTCCGCTGTCAAGCGACGAGGAAAAAACACAGGATAGGACCGCCGTGCTGTGGACGTGCCGAGAAGGATCCGGGGGCTAGCGCACTTCTGCTTCCGCGTTGGAAACGAATGAGGAAGGGTGAGGCGTGACCACTTCCGGCGTAATATAGGGGACGCATGGGAGTGGCGTGGTCACGTGCAAGTGGGTGCATTTGTTTTGTTCCCCGGAGCACACTAGGTGCTGGAGATAATGGGTTATCTCAGAAGGCAGAGCGAGACGCGAGGCCAGTTGATATATAAGTATCCCTCCACCATGTGAAAGTAATACGTAACACTTTTACTCTTTAGTACTTAAGTACATTTAAAAGTTGAAACTTTTTAACTTTTACTCAAGTGTGTTTTTAGCCAGATACTCTGACTTTTACTTGAGTAAGATTTTGAGACGGTACCCATACTTTCACTTAAGTAAAATTTCTGGGAACTTTTTACACCCCTGGCAACAACCCACACACACACAGCAGGGTTGAACCCCCTGTGTCCATGTTCTGCTTATATTTGGGGTGTTGCTTTGTTTCATACAGATCTGCTGATGCTTAGGTCTCTATAGGGAGGTGTAGTCTGACGTCACTTTAGTTTCCCGCACGGTCCACCCGTATAGGGATTTATAATTGGGGAAAATGTATTATCGGGCTATTGTAATAATTCTGCCTCATGAACATGAACATGTTCCATTTTTGCACAAAATGAGTTCCCTTCTATCGCTAACATTATTGTTTAAGCATTTTTGGTTGAAATAAAAATTATACGTAATTATCTTACGATTGTTTCATGTTGAGCTATAAATTGTGGATGAATACACACAGAAAAGGTACACCAGGCCAATGTTCATGCTTTATTTGTTTGAAAAACAAGACGATTTAGAAATGTGTCCATTGGAAATACATTGCAATTTCAAGCCAGGTGGACCGTGCCGGAAACGACAATGACGTAACCACTACACCTCCCTATAGGGCCATGAAGTCCTTTTTACTCGACTGTCTCTCCCTTCGCCCAGTGCTTGTAAATCAGGATCCAGCTCAACCGAAGCCCTGCCTGGCCTGCGCCTCATCATGTCTGAGTGCCTCTTGCATACTGGACAGCTTGTTCTAGTTACAGTGTCGCGCTGCTTACTGGGTTTCAGACCCAGAGTTGCTGGGTACAAAGTGTATTAACCCTTTCACTGCCACACGACAGAAGGTTAGCCCTTTACTATCACACAACCGACGGCATATTTTCACAGTGAAAGGGTTAATCATCTGTCGTGTGGCAGTGAAAGGGTTAAATGGCAGAGGGATTTGACTGGGATACATCGCACAACAACAAAGTCTGCCACTCCAGGCTGACGTGGTACAAAGACATACAAGACCACAGAAAAGAACATACAATACCTCATATTGAAACAGCAGGTAGACATGTACAAGACACCATACAAACAAGTATACATACACTGTTATGTATCACCAGTTCATGGACTGTTCTCCCCTGCTCTACCTCTCCCTGTCCCTTGTATTTCTGTCCCTTAGTGTTCTTTCCCTTTTATCTCTCTTGCTCTCTCTCTCCCCTTCTCTCTCTTTGCCCTTCTTAATGTTCCCCTGTTAGTCTTGTGTTTTTCTTGCATTAGGTTTACTGTTTAGTCTTAGTCTTTGTAGTTCTGTTTCATGCTAGCTTCCGCTCAGCATCATAATGCATATATCTCGCTTCAGTGGATATGCACTGAATACATTTCAAAATGTACCTTTACATACCAACATCCGTCTGACCACACCCCCATCTGCTGCCTACATAAGCAGGGGTGGGGCCACACACTCATCTCCTTCTCAAATTTCATCCACATGATAGTGCCTGTATACCAATCACTTGGCGAGGAAGAAAGTATTAGCTGGAGAAAGGAAAACAAGAACAAGGAGATACGTTAACATTATATCTTTATTTTCTCTCTCACTATTTTCTAGAAAATACGGCGATATTGTCTTCGTCACTGGAGTGTCTGGAAGATGATGATCATTCTGACCTCCACCGGCTTTTTCGTATTAGGGGCTCGTGCCGCTGACATGTTCCCCAACTGCAGTCCTCCTTGCTGCGGCTGGATGGGTTTGGCCCTCCGGCCATACAGCTGGACTGTGGGAAGCACCGGCTGTTGTGAGGAAGCGGTTGCTTCCAGGGTGGGGTAAGTACTGTTTTTCTTGCGAGCACTGGTTGTCTGCTTATGCTATGGGGGTTAGCTGACAATTTTACGAACGCCGACTCCGGACTAGGGGTCCTCTGCTCGGCTTCTTAAGCGGCGGACGGAGGATCTTGGTCTGACGCCCATGATGGTCAGCCTAGTGGGCCGCGACCAGGACCTGGTGAACCCAGGATTCTCTGGACGAGCGGATGCTTCTCTGTCCCGTGCAGGCCCCATCTTTCACATAAATGTGGAAGTACACCCTAACGAGGAAATGTGGGCATAGGATCTTCTTTATCGGGAGTTCCATGCTCAAAGTTGGCTGCAGCCCGGATGGGAATTGTGCTGGCTCCGCTGTATGTCTGGTAAATCACTGTTGAAAACTGTGTTTGACATTTCTTTTTCTCTTCCCTCTTAGGATGGGGAGGGACTTGGACAGCGGCCTGTCTGAAGTGTGGCTTGTTATGTCATTGTGTACAGTTCAGGTGATAGCTGCTTAGCTGGCGTGCTAGTTTGTGGCCTACTGTTGTAAGCCAGTCAGCTGTTAGCTGCGGCGCTAGCTCGTTGTGTTCACCAGGCTAGTAAACGTTAGCTTGTTGCTATCAGTCGGACGGCTGTTAGCTTAATGCTACACTGTTGAAACATTACTATGACTTTAACATGCCTTAAACACTCTGACTACGACGTCATCTTTGACAGAGGATGTTAGTCGACCCTACACCCGGGTGTCAGTGCCAGTGAGGACTTCGTCAACATGGAGAACGGCGGCTGGGTGGCGTTGCGGACATACCCTCGTCACCGGCGCAGGAGATGCTGGGTTCAACTCGGTGTCCCGTTAACCAGTGTTGCTGTTCTCTCGGCCTGCGTTCAGAGTGAAGGTAGGAGTCCTTCGGACTTTAAACACTTCTGCTTTTCTTCCCTTCTAAATGTTTTGTAATAACGATGTTTCCAAAACATGTGTTGCTGCAATACATTGAGGATACGACGCGTGTTGTGTGTGAATTGTCCTGTCACTGGTATAGCTTCTATCTCCATAGTGAATCGGCGTTGTTTTTTACTTGTGTAAAAATGAACTGGTTGGTTGTGATGAGAACATGTGTGTTCATGTAACGTTGTAACGTGGGTGAACTCACAACTAAGAGGGTTAGTAATAACCTGTGAAGCTATGTTTAGTGACATGTGATTGAGGAATGAATCTTTTTCTCAGCCTGTGATGACAATGAACAGCATGTTCACATATTAACAGGGGTACCTGTTCAACTTGGTCGTATCAAGGGTACCGGGTGACCCCCCGGTTTCCTTGGGGCTTCCCCCCCTCCTCTCAGATATGTTTGGTTACAATATATTGTGTCACTGTTTGTGGGGATACGATGTAACCCTCAGCTTAAGTTGCTGGGGTTGTGCTTTCCGCTTGAGGAACTATTTTTTCCTAAAGAAAAGGTTGTTTGGTCACTTATCATGTGTGCTTGGCAAGGTCTGTCGCCATTACATAATCGAGGACTTCTGTCTTCTCTCGTTATGAAAAACGGCGTTCCTCTGTAGTAAGAGTGTACTTTTGCCATTTTTTGTTGTGATGAAGGGTTGTGTGTGTCTTTGTGATCTACAACTGGGTTAGGTTTGGCCCACAGAAGCACATATGTAAGTCTGGACCGGGGCTCTTAAAGGGGCCCTCTCTGTTCTGTGTTTTTTCCTTAGTAAAACTCAGGTAGCAGGTTAGTACATGAGCTATGTGAGGCTGTTAGATGCCTCATGTAGCATGCTATGACTGTGTCATGCTCTATTTGTCATTACATCGTATCATGGGTGAGGGGTCGTAAAGGGGTGAACTGGTAAACCTTTCCTTCCCTTTTCTGATTGGTCAGGGGTTAAAACCACCTGTCTTTCAGGGTTCCTGTCACGTTACTGTTTGGCACGTTACAGGGTAAGGTCCCATGCCCTGAAAGATTGGGCGTGTGCACAGCGGAAATTCCCCCACCATAGAGTACGTCACTGAGCGCGTCTCTATTGGTAAGACTTCCGTGGGTTGTTCAGGTCCATGTTATGGGTCTACATACTAGTAAGACGAAGGTGGAGGAACTCCATCCTGAATGCTGAACCTTACAGCACGTTCAACTCTGTGGGCTCTGATCATCGAGTGGTCTCCATGAGGGTGCGACTGAGCCTCAGGGTCCCCAAACCAAGCCTGAAGACGCGGTATGACTGGAAGGCGTTCTCAGTCAACCCTGGCCTTCAAACTAGGTACGCAGTGGAAGTGAGGAATCGCTTTCAGCTGCTAGGTGAGGGGGAGGAGCCTAATACCAAATACAGGCGGTTCGTTGCTGCGAATGAAGAGGCGGCCAGGATGTGTGTTCCAGTGGTGGAGAGGAATGGGGTCTCCCGGAGGTCCAAACACCCAGAAGTCATGGTGGCACGTGCGGGCGTGGAGGAGGCACGACGAGGCTACGGGCATGAGCAGACTGCAGAGAATCGCAAGGTACTGAAAAAGGCCAAGCAGCTTTTGTTCGATACCTACGACAAGATAAGGGGGGAGGAGTTGATGGAGAAGGTGCAGAGAGTGGAGGCAGCGCATGGTGAACAGCAGTATGGGGAGGCATGGAGGGTCATCAATGAGATGAGTGGGAGGAAAAGGTTGAAGCAGGGACAGGTAGAAGGCAACAGCCCAGAGGAGAGGGTGACCTCCTGGTTCACTCACTTCCGAAATCTACTGGGAACACACTCGACAGTGGATGAAGATGAGGAGACGATACCTGCCGTCCTCACGAATCTCACTATTGACGATGGTCCCTTCACAGCCAGGGAGTTTACCAAAGTGAAATCCACACTGAAGCAGGGGAAAAGTTCTGGGCCGGACGGCATTCCCCCAGAGGTCTATAAGAACTGTGACCTTGACAACATCATCCTGGAGTTCTGCAACCATGCCCTGATGAAAAACAACCAGCCTGATATGTGGTCTCTCTCTAACATCATCCCAGTGCCTAAGTCCGGAGATCTCTCAAAGCCAGACAACTACCGTGGCATAAGTCTGACATGTGTCATTGCAAAGATGTACAATCGCATGATACTAAACCGGATAAGGAAAGCCATCGACCCCCACCTCAGGGAGAACCAAAATGGTTTCCGAGAGAAGAGGACCACTGTGGCCCAGATCTTGGCCTTGCGAATAATCATCGAGGAGGTTAAGAAGAACAACCTGACAGCGGTACTGTGCTTTATCGACTTCAAAAAGGCTTTTGACTCGATACACAGAGCCGTGATGATGAGGATACTTGAGGCCTACGGAGTCCCTCCCAATCTACTCCGGGCCATAGGGACCATGCACACGGGTACAAGGGCCAAGGTGGTAACCCCAGACGGCAACAGTGAAGAATTTGACATCCTGGCTGGAGTGATGCAAGGGGACACCCTTGCCCCCTTCCTTTTCGTCATAGTCCTCAACTATGCGCTCAGGAAGGCCATCAATGGACGGGAGCAGGAACTTGGTCTCACAATAACCCCAAGGAGATCGAGACGACACCCCGCCATAGTCCTAACAGACCTTGACTACGCGGACGACATCAGCCTGCTCTCTGACCAGGTGGAGCAGGCACAGGAACTCCTGTGCAGAGTGGAGACGGAGTGCGCCATGGTTGGCCTTAGGCTAAATGCCAAGAAAACCGAGGTCATAATGTATAACATCCTCCCGGATCATCCACCTCTAAGGACAACAGGAGGCTCTGCTCTAAAGGAAGTCAGTGATTTCAAGTACCTGGGCTCGTGGGTCAACTTGTCCGAGCAAGACCTTAAAGTGAGGAAGGCACTTGCGTGGAGGGCTCTGAACGGCATGACCAGTGTGTGGAAATCCAACCTCCCCCGTCAAATCAAGCTCAACTTATTTCATGCAACAGTTGAGTCTGTCCTTTTGTATGGCAGTGAATGCTGGACCTTGAAGCCCACCCTGCAGAAGTCCTTGGATGGGTGCTACACCAGAATGATGCGTGTGGTGCTCAACATCAACAGGGATGAGCATGTCACTAATGCAAACTTGTATGGGGGGGTGCTAAAGGTGAGCGATAAAGTGGCAGTCAGGAGAATGAGGCTGGCAGGTCACTGCCAGAGACACCATGAGATGCCAACCAGCAAACTTGTGCTGTGGGAACCAACACACGGGCATCGATCACGAGGACGTCCCACGTTAACCTACGTGGACGTACTCAGGAGAGATGTGAGAACAGAAAGCACCGGCGAGCTAGCCAGATGCATGGAGGATCGGGATGACTGGAAGCACCGATGGAGGGCCCGTCCGAGGACGACCTAGATAGATAGATGTTATGGGTCTGTTTCAGGGAGTTGTCAGAGCTCCTCCTCACGAAGCTCCTCCTCAGGGAGAAGTGCCTTCTGTGAGTTCGGACTCTCCTTCCCTGTGAGGGAGCCTCCTCAGAGTTTCAGAGCCTCCTCCTCAGATTGTCAAGGTGAGTAGAACTTCAAAAAGGAGTTCTGCTCTATTGTGTGTGTATTCGATTCAATTCGATTATTGAGTGTGTATTGGTTCAGTGCCTCCTCCTCGGAGAGCCCTAACCCAAGTGTTACATAGCTCAATGTTGCAATATTTCTTTTCAATCTATACAGCTCGCGTGGGAAGTCTCTCTGGGGATTCCCGTCTCCTCCCTGTGGAGAGGGTGGTGGGATGTAAAAATGAAAATCATTTTTACCCTCAGCCGCGTCACGTGGGATTCATGTCAGTCTGTGTTTCTTTCTTTTTTAAATGAAAAGAGGAAAGAACATGAAGCATGACGGCTCTTTGTCATTCTCCCAGGCGACTTGGAGGAACAATGTCTGGTGTCTTGTTAGACTATCCATTGATGTGTTTGGGTCTCGACGCGTAAGTGCTGGCTCTGGGTGTTTCTGATGGGAATCACGCATGAGGCTGGTGTGCCTTGGTTGCTTGTTTTTAAAACAGCGTTTTTATAGGGCAACTGGGATGGAGTTTTGTCTCTTCCGAGCGCCAGTTTACTAGGTTTGTCTCGACGAATTCTCGTTCATATCTGGGGGATGTTAACGGAATAGATCAGAACATAGGTAGAGGGGTCTCACGCCCTTGGGGTGGGCCACTGAGCGCGGTACAAATGGGACCGTCTGGGTGGCGCCCTCTTTTCATGTTTTAGATCGACACGCATACCTACCCCCTCTCCTGGAGTGGGCATGTCGGCGTGGTTAGGGCACGGGACTGGTTCTGGTCGCGCTGGTCCAGGTCAGTTAACCCCGTTGTCCACTGGGGACGCAGATCTGCTGTTCTGGTACCCTGAGGGACTTGTGCTTTTTTCGGGGGGAAAATGCCGGGTCGGCCCGGGTGTCACAGGGTTAGGCGTTATGGAGACCCTTGTTGGGTACATGTTGTACTCTGCACTATCATAAGAGGGGCTGTTCTCCTTTCTTTTCGCTCCTCTCTCACGCATGGCAAAGAGGGGGCTGTTGGGGTGGTCTTTTGGACCTCCTCTGGTAACCCTGTGTGCTTCCCGAGCCGCCGGGCCCGGTCCAAAGTAATGTTTCGTCGACCCGTAGGCCTGGAATAACCCTTTTTTGAAAACTGAAACACTTGTACTGCGGTATAGCCAGTGTATACCCGCAGGTGTGTTTTGGAGTTTTTTCTTGAGGGGTTATAGGAACAACCACCGCATGTGGTACCAAGAGGGTGGTTGATTCCCTGGTGTGTTGGAGCAGAGTCAACTCCCGGGTTACCCGGTTGAGTGTGCCCCTGCACGTTCATGACGTCTGCCAATCGTGTCAGTCTTCTCTGCCTCGATCCCTCTGGGTCTGGGTTTTTTGGTGGAGGCTTTGTCATGGTGCGCAACAATGCCAGCATACGCCCCTTCCGCCGGGGTGCTCGCCCGCAGTGCTCCAGGCTCGGGTCTAAAGCCTGCTGCCTGGTTTCCCCGGTGCGCTGCCTGCTTCCGTTATGGTTAGCCTTTTGAGTGCTTCAAGTTTCAGCCATGCTGACTGCCTGTATTGCAGGGTCAGCATGGCGGCGTACTAGTGGGGGGAGGGCCCGCTCTTGGAGGGGCCCTGTCCGAATACGCTGGCGATGAGGGGGGCGGTGTCACTAAGTGACCGCCTGGTGAGGTCTTGATGCCTGGCGTCATTGACCTCTCCGGGCCCCCTTTTTCCGGGGGATCTAGTCCCTTCAGTGGGTCTGGGTCTTCCTTCGCACTCCGCTGCTACGGCCTTGCCACAGGGTTGAGTTTGTTCTTGACCCCATGATTTTGGGGGCAGTAACAAGGTTTGTTCCTTCCGTTCGTTCCCTGGTGGCATGCGGGTTGTGCGTGTGCGTAGTCGTGGGGTCAAGACACGGTCTGCTCACCCTGTGCGTGGAGTTGCTCGAGTTCCTCTTCGCACGGTCGGATCCGTCTCCCTCCCGTCCTCCAATAGGGAGGGTATCCCTCCATTAGGGAGGGTCGGGGGGGCTCGGTCCTCCCCGGTTCTGATGGTTGTGGGGGGCCTCAGTGGGGTACATTTGTCAAGCTTCTAGCTCCCGCTCAGCTCCTGCTATGCATTATGATGCTGAGCGGAAGCTAGCATGAAACAGAACGTAAGGTTATGTATATAACCAAGTTCTGTGAATGCTAGTGACGCTCAGCATCTAGGCGCCACTGCGGCCCTTGATCTTTCATTGTGGTGAAATTTGTTGGGAAGGAGATGAGTGTGTGGCCCCACCCCTGCTTATGTAGGCAGCAGATGGGGGTGTGGTCAGACGGATGTTGGTATGTAAAGGTACATTTTGAAATGTATTCAGTGCATATCCACTGAAGCGAGATATATGCATTATGATGCTGAGCGTCACTAGCATTCACAGAACTTGGTTATATACATAACCTTATGTTATGTTTCATCTGCTGAGCGTCTCGCTCTAGCCTTATTGAGATATTCATCTTTCGTGCACATATTGTGCGCGCATTGAAAAAAGTCTACATGCACCTGCATCCGCCCGTGGCCACGCCTGCTCCCGTGTTTCCTTAAAACACAGGGTGTGGCCACTCTCATGCCCTTCTCGTCTTTTTTCACGCGTGATCCTTGCTATACGCACCTATCAGCCAGTGAAAGCGTTATGAAGAGAAGAGAGAAATTAAAGAACGCCGGACTACCGCCGGAATTTCCCCAGCCCCCGGGTTTCCCCCAGCGCGTCCAGATAGGATATCGGCCCTACGCTGGACTTTCTTCAGAGTCCCGTGACAGTGGACTGGTGAACGTCGCACGGCATTCAGTAGTCGAACTGGGTCGTGCTCAGGTAGGGCCGGCAACGGCATCTTGTAGTGTTGGTACTGCCACTGCCGCCCATTGTCCCGTGAGACGACCGGGCGGTGTGTGTGCAGCGTGGGGGGCTTTGTACGCGGTTGAATGCGCACAACGTGTAACGTTATTAAGTGTTTTTCCCAGTATCATGGCGCGCACCACTAGTGCTAATGCTGTTGCTTTCGGGAGACAGACTCCTGTGTGTCGGGGGGAAGCCGAGGCTGTGCCCGGTGTTTCCCCCGCTTAACCATTATATCGCTGAGGGACAGACGGTGTCTAGTGTTAAGGGTCTAACCGAGGCTTATCTACCTTTTACACAGGTATAGACGGCCTGATGGCAGGGCTTAGGACCGGTCTGCCACGCTTAGAGAAGCAGTTGGTTTCGGTCCTCTGCCCAGACATGGTCGAGTGGCACCCCGACCGGAAACCGACGCCAAGGGGTGAGTCGGCCCGGCAGGTGGCTGGGTGGGCTGATGAGGCTTATAAGCCTCTTCGGCTGTATATTAACACTCTGTTATTTTCTCCCATCCTAACCCCCCCCCCCCAATACATTTGTTGATTTTGGGTATGGGTGCGAAATAAAGCAATAAAGATCTGCAGCTAAAGTGCTGTCGGGCAGCGTTTTCCTTGTATAAAGAGAGTTATGCAATTCGGGTGGTGAACACGTTTTTGAACAAACGTAGTCTCTGAAATCTGCGACTGGTGTTGCTATTTGTTAGCTTGCAAAGCTTGTACATTTAGCATGTAAATCCCTCTCTTTATTCCGCCGGTGTTTTCACTTTACGTGGTTGAACCAGAGCCGTGGGTAAAACCGTCTTTTACACAGAGGAGGTTAATGGCTGTACTTGGTCGTGCAAATGTGAAGCGAATACGCTTGTATGTGCCTTTCATTTATAACACACAGGTACGGCTGGCGGCCGCGTCTCTGTCTTCATGGTTGTCTCCCCGGTGTGCCGGTAGCGCAGTCGACTCTCTGGTAGAGCCCGGGTTTGACCCCGGCTCCCGAGAGTATGCCCCTCAGCATGTTTTATGACGTCTGCCAATTGTGTCAAACTCTTTCTCTGAACCCCGACCCCGCGGGATTAATAAATTGGCAGGGTCAGGGTTCGTGGCGGAGTGGGTTGACCCCGATTCAGCGAGGTTCGTGGCCCCACGAGATTATGACATTGTGCACGTGGCCCCTTCCGCCGGGGTGCTCGCCCGCAGTGCTCCAGGCTCGGGTCTAAAGCCTGCTGCCTGGTTTCCCCGGTGCGCTGCCTGCTTCCGTTATGGTTAGCCTTTTGAGTGCTTCAAGTTTCAGCCATGCTGACTGCCTGTATTGCAGGGTCAGCATGGCGGCGTACTAGTGGGGGGAGGGCCCGCTCTTGGAGGGGCCCTGTCCGAATACGCTGGCGATGAGGGGGGCGGTGTCACTAAGTGACCGCCTGGTGAGGTCTTGATGCCTGGCGTCATTGACCTCTCCGGGCCCCCTTTTTCCGGGGGATCCAGTCCCTTCAGTGGGTCTGGGTCTTCCTTCGCACTCCGCTGCTACGGCCTTGCCACAGGGTTGAGTTTGTTCTTGACCCCGTGATTTTGGGGGCAGTAACAAGGTTTGTTCCTTCCGTTCGTTCTCTGGTGGCATGCGGGTTGTGCGTGTGCGTAGTCGTGGGGTCAAGACACGGTCTGCTCACCCTGTGCGTGGAGTTGCTCGAGTTCCTCTTCGCACGGTCGGATCCGTCTCCCTCCCGTCCTCCAATAGGGAGGGTATCCCTCCATTAGGGAGGGTCGGGGGGGCTCGGTCCTCCCCGGTTCTGATGGTTGTGGGGGGCCTCAGTGGGGTACATTTGTCAAGCTTCTAGCTCCCGCTCAGCTCCTGCTATGCATTATGATGCTGAGCGGAAGCTAGCATGAAACAGAACGTAAGGTTATGTATATAACCAAGTTCTGTGAATGCTAGTGACGCTCAGCATCTAGGCGCCACTGCGGCCCTTGATCTTTCATTGTGGTGAAATTTGTTGGGAAGGAGATGAGTGTGTGGCCCCACCCCTGCTTATGTAGGCAGCAGATGGGGGTGTGGTCAGACGGATGTTGGTATGTAAAGGTACATTTTGAAATGTATTCAGTGCATATCCACTGAAGCGAGATATATGCATTATGATGCTGAGCGTCACTAGCATTCACAGAACTTGGTTATATACATAACCTTATGTTATGTTTCATCTGCTGAGCGTCTCGCTCTAGCCTTATTGAGATATTCATCTTTCGTGCACATATTGTGCGCGCATTGAAAAAAGTCTACATGCACCTGCATCCGCCCGTGGCCACGCCTGCTCCCGTGTTTCCTTAAAACACAGGGTGTGGCCACTCTCATGCCCTTCTCGTCTTTTTTCACGCGTGATCCTTGCTATACGCACCTATCAGCCAGTGAAAGCGTTATGAAGAGAAGAGAGAAATTAAAGAACGCCGGACTACCGCCGGAATTTCCCCAGCCCCCGGGTTTCCCCCAGCGCGTCCAGATAGGATATCGGCCCTACGCTGGACTTTCTTCAGAGTCCCGTGACAGTGGACTGGTGAACGTCGCACGGCATTCAGTAGTCGAACTGGGTCGTGCTCAGGTAGGGCCGGCAACGGCATCTTGTAGTGTTGGTACTGCCACTGCCGCCCATTGTCCCGTGAGACGACCGGGCGGTGTGTGTGCAGCGTGGGGGGCTTTGTACGCGGTTGAATGCGCACAACGTGTAACGTTATTAAGTGTTTTTCCCAGTATCATGGCGCGCACCACTAATGCTAATGCTGTTGCTTTCGGGAGACAGACTCCTGTGTGTCGGGGGGAAGCCGAGGCTGTGCCCGGTGTTTCCCCCGCTTAACCATTATATCGCTGAGGGACAGACGGTGTCTAGTGTTAAGGGTCTAACCGAGGCTTATCTACCTTTTACACAGGTATAGACGGCCTGATGGCAGGGCTTAGGACCGGTCTGCCACGCTTAGAGAAGCAGTTGGTTTCGGTCCTCTGCCCAGACATGGTCGAGTGGCACCCCGACCGGAAACCGACGCCAAGGGGTGAGTCGGCCCGGCAGGTGGCTGGGTGGGCTGATGAGGCTTATAAGCCTCTTCGGCTGTATATTAACACTCTGTTATTTTCTCCCATCCTAACCCCCCCCCCCCCCCCAATACATTTGTTGATTTTGGGTATGGGTGCGAAATAAAGCAATAAAGATCTGCAGCTAAAGTGCTGTCGGGCAGCGTTTTCCTTGTATAAAGAGAGTTATGCAATTCGGGTGGTGAACACGTTTTTGAACAAACGTAGTCTCTGAAATCTGCGACTGGTGTTGCTATTTGTTAGCTTGCAAAGCTTGTACATTTAGCATGTAAATCCCTCTCTTTATTCCGCCGGTGTTTTCACTTTACGTGGTTGAACCAGAGCCGTGGGTAAAACCGTCTTTTACACAGAGGAGGTTAATGGCTGTACTTGGTCGTGCAAATGTGAAGCGAATACGCTTGTATGTGCCTTTCATTTATAACACACAGGTACGGCTGGCGGCCGCGTCTCTGTCTTCATGGTTGTCTCCCCGGTGTGCCGGTAGCGCAGTCGACTCTCTGGTAGAGCCCGGGTTTGACCCCGGCTCCCGAGAGTATGCCCCTCAGCATGTTTTATGACGTCTGCCAATTGTGTCAAACTCTTTCTCTGAACCCCGACCCCGCGGGATTAATAAATTGGCAGGGTCAGGGTTCGTGGCGGAGTGGGTTGACCCCGATTCAGCGAGGTTCGTGGCCCCACGAGATTATGACATTGTGCACGGCATACCGAACACCCTCCCCTCCCCCGCTTGGTGGGTGGGCCGCCGGGGTACTGTTTTTACAGTGCCTGTGTAGTTCGCAGTCCTCCGGGCGCAGGTTTACCTGTCGGCCTGGATTAAGGGATCAACCTCCTTGGAGTGTTGTCTCCCCGGTACGTCAGCTGACCCCACGATATTGAGCCTCGGAGCCTCCTTCTCAGGGAGTTTCAGAGCCTCCTCTGGAGGTTCTTCGGAGCCTCCCCCCCCCCCCCCCCCCCTCAGCGGAGCCTCCTCATCAAATCAAATCAAATTTATTTGTAAGGCCCGACAACACACGTTAATGTCCCCATGGGCCGTACACGTCTTCTTTAAACAAGTCAAGAAGAAACATAACAATAAGTCAAGAACAGAACAAGAACACCATAAGGTCCAACAGATTTAAAATAAATGCAAATAAATGAATGAATGCAAGCACTCCCAGACATACCCCACGCGAAGGTAAGGAAAAACTCACTAAAACCTAACAATAGGGGAAAATGCTCCACAGGCAGTGTGGAGGAGAGAAACCTTAGAAGGGCCATTCAAGGGGGGATCTCCCTTCTTAGATGTCGGTGATAGTAGTGTTGCAGACTAACAGTTGGTAAGCATGCACTCAAGTGTGTAGTGAAACACAGATGAGTGCATGCAATAGCAACTGAACATTTTGAAAGATTAAAGATAGAGCTGATAGCGATAGCAACTGAAAATGTTGAGAGATTAAAGATAGAGCTGATAGCGATAGCAACTGAACATTTTGAAAGATTAAAGATAGAGCTGATAGCGATAGCAACTGAACATTTTGAAAGATTGAAGATAGAGCTGATAGCGAATCTATTTGAGGCACAGGGTCGGCGCGCGGGGGGGTCCCCGTCTTAATCACGGGACATTCAACACTCCGGTCATTGCTCAGATACAGCCGGAGATAGGGGGCGGCGCAGAGAGGGTCGCAACCTCCCCGACATCATCGCGGGACGTCCAGCACTCCGGTCACCACTACGAGACCTCAGAGAGGGGACCTCCTTACAGAGCCTCCTCCTCTGGGAGTTTTCAGAGCCTCTTCCTCAGGGGGAGCCTCGTACTCCGAGACTGGATTTGACTTGCCAACTCCAAGACGAGATGCCCTTTCTTAATAAAAAGACTGCGTCGGGCATTGGCTCCCGCTTACCAAGTGGTCTGAGCTACCCGAACGCGAGGGATGCGTTTACAGAGCCTCCACCTCTGGGAGTTTTTCAGAGCCTCTTCCTCAGGAGGTCTTCGCGGCGTGCCAGGCGGAGAAGGGCCTTCACCTGTTGTAGACCCTGTCCGATACGCTGGCGGTGTAGAGGGTGGTGTCACCAGTGAACGCCTGGAGAGGTCTCGATGCCGCGGCCTCGTTGACCTCACCAGGCCCCTTTTCTGGGGGTCCTGGCCCCCGGACTCTGCGGTAAGTCCGCTTTGTGTGGCCTGGGGCTGGGACCTCCTTCGCGCCCGCTGCTACGGCTTCACCCGCGGGGTCGTTTTTTTTTATCCCGACCCCTCAGAATACCTCGTGGGTAGCGACCCGACCCCGACCCCACGAGGTGTGGGGGCTTTTGTTTCACGTACGTTCCCTGGTAGCTTTGTGTTTCCTGTAGTTCTTTGTCAGTCTGTCTCCCCTCCCAGGTGTCTCCAGTTGTAATCATCCCAGGTGTTTCTCGTTTGTCATTTGTTTCTGTATTTGAGTTCCTTGTCTCCCAGTCTCTGTGTCGGTCCATTATCGTTGCTACCCTGTCCGTGTTCCATGTGCTCATAAAGTAAGTGTTTCCTTGTTTAGTGTTTTTCGTGTTTAGCTTGTAGTGTAGGGTTTACCCCTCTTACAGGTCTTTTTATCCACTTTTTCTCCTCTTTTTAAATTTTTTCTCCTATCCCAATTCTGCTGTGCCAATTCTCCCCTCCCCTGTCTTGAACGTTGCTCGCATATGTCCCCCACTGGTCGGTTGTAGGGAGGATAGAAGCCTTGCATCACGTGTCCCCTCCGATACACGAGGAGGCAGCCTGTCACATCTTTTCACCTGCCAGCGCGGACTCTCATTGGCAAGGTGTAACGTATGGGAGGCTCACACTACCCCCGCCATTTCCTGTCTCTGCTGTGCAGACGTCCCCCAACCGACCTGTAGGAGTCGCTGTCCACAACGTCCAGATTACCACCCATCTGCCAATTGAGTTAGTATGACGGCCGGCCCAAGCCGGAGGCAACGCCGACAGCCGGAGTCGAACCCGGTGTCTCTTGCATTGGTGACGAGCGCAATATCCGCTGCGCCACCCAGCCGCCCAGAGGTTTTTGTTTTTGTGTTTTTCCTATACTCTTGTTTTTGTGTTTTGAGTTAATTATAAATAAAAGTCCATTAACTCGCTGCCCGTCTGGTCTTGTCTGCTCCTGGGTCCTATTGCATCATCACACAACAACAAAACCCCACATATACAAGCCCACACATAAACAGCAAGTATACATATACAAGACCACATATAACAGCAAGTAGACATAATATAAGATATCATATAAACAGCAGGTAGACATGTACAAGACCTAATATAAACAGCAGGTAGACATGTACAATATATCAGCTAACATTTTAAATGTTAAATAAATAAATTATCTATCAATATAAAAATTTAAAACCCTATCCACTACAGCAAAAGATAAATAAATATTTACAAAAATACTAGCTCCTCTAACTTATACTTTTTATATCTGCATTTAAACATTTCAGTAGTATTACTTGTTGTTATTGCTACATCAAGGCCATTCCAAATGGATACCCCACAAACTGAGATGCACTTGCTTTTGAGAGTTAGTGCAAGGTTGGGATGTCTGAGGTCAGCGCAAGATCCTTCTTCCAACACTTCTATTTCTGTGTGGCTTTCAAGTTCCTCCTTTGATGCGTTCAAACTCCCAGTTCTTCTTTGGTGAAAAGCAATTAAACAAACTCAAAACACAGCCCCCGTTCCTCCTCCTCACGCTTCTCCTCAGACGTAATGCCCTCTTCAATGTTTTCAGATTATGACTTGCAGCCTTTCTCCATTTGTTTCCTTTAGCTGCTTCTATTTTATTCAAAATTCAACCTTGATTGTTGTTGTTGTTGTTGTTGTTGTTGTTGTTGTTGTTGTTGTTGTTGTTGTTGCTGCGTATTCCAAGCCGTTTTGCTGCATACATCACAGCAGCCCGATCTCACCTGTGTAAGGACTTATCGACCACAGGAAGGACTTATCAACCACAGGAAGGACTTATCGACCACAGGAAGGACTTATCGACCACACAGGAAGGACTTAGCGACCACAGGAATGACTTATCGACCACAGGAAGGACTTATCGACCACAAGAAGAAGGACTTATCGACCACACAGGAAGGACTTATCGACCACAGGAAGGACTTATCGACCACACAGGAAGGACTTATCGACCACAGGAAGGACTTATCGACCACAGGAAGGACTTATCGACCACAGGAAGGACTTTTCGACCACAAGGAAGGACTTATCGACCACACGGGAAGAAGGACTTATCGACCACAGGAAGGACTTATCGATCACAGGAAGGACTTATCGACCACAAGAAGGACTTATCGACTGCAGGAAGGACTTATCGACCAAAGGAAGAAGGACTTATCGACGACAGGAAGGACTTATCGACCACAGGAAGAAGGACTTATCGACCACAGGAAGGACTTATCGACAACAGGAAGGACTTATCGACCACAGGAAGGACTTATCAAGCACAGGAAGGCCTTATCGACCGCAGGAAGGACTTATCGACTACAGGAAGGACATATCGACCACAGACAGGACTTATTGACCACAGGAAGAAGGACTTATCGACCACAGGAAGGACTTATCGACCACAGGAAGGACTTATCGACCACACAGGAAGAAGGACTTATCGACCACAGGAAGGACTTATCGACCACAGGAAGGACTTATCGACCACAAGAAGGACTTATCGACTGCAGGAAGGACTTATCGACCACAGGAAGAAGGACTTATCGACCACAGGAAGAAGGACTTATCGACCACAGAGAGGACTTATCGACCACAGGAAGAAGGACTTATCGACCACAGGAAGGACTTATCGACAACAGGAAGGACTTATCAAGCACAGGAAGGACTTATCGACCGCAGGAAGGACTTATCGACCACAGGAAGGACATATCGACCACAGACAGGACTTATTGACCACAGGAAGAAGGACTTATCGACTGCAGGAAGGACTTATCGACCGCAGGAAGGACTTATCGACCACAGGAAGGACTTAGCGACCGCAGGAAAGACTTATTGACCACAGGAAGGACTTCTCAACCACAAGAAAGACTTATCGACCACAGGAAGGACTTATCGACCACAGGAAGAAGGACTTATTGACCACAAGAAGAAGGACTTATCAACCACAATAAAGACTTATCGACCACAGGAAGAAGGACTTATCGACAACAAGAAGGACTTATCGACCACAAGAAGAAGGCCTTATCGACCACAGGAAGGACTTATCGACCACAGGAAGGACTTATTGACCACAGGAAGAAGGACTTATCGACCACCCAGGAAGGACTTATCGACCACAAGAAGAAGGACTTATCGACCACAGGAAGAAGGACTTATCGACCACAGGAAGGACTTATCGACCACAGGAAGAAGGACTTATCGACCACAGGAAGGACTTATCGACCACAGGAAGAAGGACTTATCGACCACACAGGAAGGACTTATCGACCACAAGAAGAAGGACTTATCGACCACAGGAAGAAGGACTTATCGACCACAGGAAGGACTTATCGACCACAAGAAGAAGGACTTATCGACCACACAGGAAGGACTTATCGACCACAGGAAGGACTTATCGACCACACAGGAAGGACTTATCGACCACACAGGAAGGACTTATCGACCACAGGAAGGACTTATCGACCACAAGAAGGACATATCGACCACAGAAAGGACTTATCGACCACAAGAAGAAGGACTTATCGACCACAGGAAGGACTTATCCACCACAGGAAGAAGGACTTATCGACTGCAGGAAGGACTTATCGACCACAAGAAGAAGGACTTATCGACAACAGGAAGGACTTATCGACCACAGGAAGGACTTATCCACCACAAGAAGGACTTATCGACCACAGGAAGGACTTATCGACCACAGGAAGGACTTATCCACCACAGGAATAAGGACTTATCGACCACAGGAAGGACTTATCCACCGCAGGAATGACTTATCAACCGCAGGAAGGACTTATCGACGACAGGAAGGACTTATCCACCACAGGAAAAAGGACTTATCAACCGCAGGAAGGACTTTTCAACAGCATGAATGACTTATCGACCACAGGAAGAAAGACTTATCGACCACAGGAAGGACTTATCGACCACAGGAAGGACTTATCGACCACAGGAAGGACTTATCGACCGCAGGAAGAAGGACTTATCGACCGCAGGAAGAAGGACTTATCGACCGCAGGAAGGACTTATAGACCACATGAAGAAGGACTTATCGACCACAGGAAGAAGGACTTATCGACCGCAGGAAGGACTTATCGACCGCAGGAAGGACTTATCGACCACATGAAGAAGGACTTATCGACCGCAGGAAGAAGGACTTATCGACAACAGGAAGAAGGACTTATCGACCACATGAAAAAGGACTTATCGACCGCAGGAAGGACTTATCGACCGCAGGAAGGACTTATCGACCACATGAAGAAGGACTTATTGACCGCAGGAAGAAGGACTTATCGACCACAGGAAGGAGGACTTATCGACCACAGGAAGAAGGACTTATCAACCACAGGAAGAAGGACTTATCGACCACAGGAAGAAGGTACATATTGTATGTTATGTTATATCCATACGTAATATATTGACAGTTACAAAAATGTACAATGTGTACATATTACGAATAAGTAATATATTGACGTATTTACAAATAATTACATATATTACATTATTCAAAAATATTTTACTTTTAATGTTATCAGAAAACGTTTGTGTTCCTCTGCTGGGGAACAAACCTGGGACGCTCGCATGGGAGGCAAGTGCCTTTACCTTAAGACTACCAAGACACCCAAACCCTAACCACACTGTTACCTTAAATTAACCATAACCTTAATGTGGTAATATGTTTACCATAACCGTTAAAACAAATCATGATCAGAGTTTCTATCAGGGGGGGTGGGTGTCTTAGTCTAGTGGTGAGAGCTGTGTTTGTATCAGGGTGGGTGTCTTAGTCTAGTGGTGAGAGCTGTGTTTGTATCAGGGTGGGTGACTTAGTCTAGTGATGAGAGCTGTGTTTGTATCAGGGTGGGTGTCTTAGTCTAGTAGTGAGAGCTGTGTTTGTATCAGGGTGGGTGTCTTAGTCTAGTGGTGAGAGCTGTGTTTGTATCAGGGTGGGTGTCTTAGTCTAGTGGTGAGAGCTGTGTTTGTATCAGGGTGGGTGTCTTAGTCTAGTGGTGAGAGCTGTGTTTGTATCAGGGTGGGTGTCTTAGTCTAGTGGTGAGAGCTGTGTTTGTATCAGCGTGGGTGTCTTAGTCTAGTGGTGGTGAGAGATGTGTTTGTATCAGGGTGGGTGTCTTAGTCTAGTGGTGAGAGCTGTGTTTGTATCAGGGTGGGTGGGTGTCTTAGTCTAGTGGTGAGAGCACTTGACTCCTGTTTGTTTTGGACTACAAAATGTAAATATATTTCATGTATACTGTCCTTATGTATATATTATATCCTTAGAATGTTGATGGAGAAGTATAGGGAAGGCCAAAAGGAGCTGCATTGCGTCTTTGTAGACCTAGAAAAGGTGTATGACAGGGTACCAAGAGAGGAGGTGTGGTATTGTATGAGAAAGTCAGGAGTGGCGGAAAAGTATGTGAGGGCAGTGCGACTGTGGTGAGGTGTGCAGTGGGAGTGACTGAGGGGTTCAAGGTCGGGGTAGGACTGCACCAAGGGTCTGCCCTCAGTCCATTCCTATTTGCAATGGTGATGGACATGGACCGGCTGACAGACGAGTCCCCGTGGACCATGATGTTCGCAGACGACATCGCGATCAGTAGTGAGAGCAGGCAGCAGGCAGCAGGTGGAAGAGAACCTGGACGCTTGCGCTGGAGAGAAGAGGGAAGAAAGTGAGCAGAAGTAAGACTGAGTATATGTGTGTGAATGGGAAGGAAGACGGAGGGGTGGTGATGATGCAAGGAGTAGAGGTACCAAAAGTGGACACGTTTAAATACTTTGGGGTCAACTGTCCAAAGTAATGGGGACTGTGGTAGGGAGGTGAAGAAGAGAGTGCAGGCCGGGTGGTGCGGGTGGAGAAGGATGACAGGGGTGATCTGCGATAGAAGGGTACCAGCGAGACTGAAAGGAAAGGTCTACAGCAGAGTAGTGAGACCAGCTATGCTGTATGGTCTATAGAAACAGTGGCACTGACCAACAAGCAGGTGGCGGAGCTGGAGGTGGCAGAGATGAATATGCTAAGGTTCTCTCTGGGAGTAACAAGGTTGGACAAGATCAAGAATGACTACATTAGAGGCCCATGTTGAGCAGTTCGGACAGAAGGTGAAAGAGGCAAGACTGAGATGGTTTGGACATGTGCGGAGGAGGGAGGTGGGGTACATCGGGAGGAGGATGCTGGAGATGGAGCTGCCAGGAGAGAGGAGGAGGGGAAGGTTTATGGACATGGTGAAGGAGAACATGCGGGCAGCGGGCATGATGGAGGACGATGCAGAGGACAGGAACAGATGGTAACGGATGATCTGCGGTGGCGACCCCTGATGGGAACAGCTAAAGAAGAAGATGATTTGTATATATACTGTATTTATTGTCTTCTTATTACCCTACCCATACCTGTACCTCCCCCCTCCCCCATGCTGCTATGGCCTGAATTTCCCCAAAGGAATATCATATATATTATATTATTTGGGTTCATAGTTATCGCTGGCTTCGTATTCATGTCTGTTGGTCTGTGGCTGTGAGTAATCTTCCACCACCGCCCCCAAGAATTCTATTCCATTGCCAAGAAGGCAGCTTTTTATTTTTTTTGTCCAACTTCAATTTGATTCAGCTCATCATCCTTTATTTGAGGTGGCCATAGGGAGGTGTAGTGGTTACGTCATTGTTGTTTCCGGCCGGTCCACCTCGCTTGAAATTGCAATGTATTTCCAATGGACACATTTCTAAATCGTCTCGTTTAAAACAAATAAAGCATGAACATTGGCACAGTGTACCTTTCTGTGTGTATTCATCCACAATCTATAGCTCAACATGAAACAATTCACAATTAATCATAAAATATTTACGTATAATTTTATTTCAACCAAAAATGCTTAATGTTAGTGATAGAGGGGAACTCATTTTGTGCAAAAATGGAAAGCTTGCCAATGTTCATGAGGCAGAATTATTACAATAGCCTGATAATACATTTTCCCAACGATAAATCGCGGGAAACTAAAGTGACGTCAGACTACACCTCCCTATACCTCAGGGCTTTATATTGTCCCGCCCCCCCTCTCCCCTCTCCCACCCCATCTCCCCTCCCTCTCTCCCCTCTCCCACCCCCCTCTCTCCCCTCTCTCCTCTCATCTGGCTACATCTGCCTCAACAGAACAGCATTATCTCAAAAGATCTGTCGCTTCCTCTTTCACGGCGACGTCCTCATTCCCTTAATCCTCGTTCCCTTAATCCTTCACTTAAACATGATCTATTTAGGTAAATGCAAGCCTTCTGTCTTTTAATGGCAATATGAGGTGGAAAGAGTGTTGAAATATATTTTTCAAGTATGAATCAGAGACATTACAGTTTTTCTCAATTGCTTTGGTGCATTTCTCTGATCAGAATTAAAGTTCTCAAAACAATTAGTACAAACTGCAAAACCTATAGGTGATAACCTGCAGAAGCGTGTCACTTGCTCAAAATGGATAATTCATTCCTCAAAAGCAAGTATTCATGTCAATGAAAGTGTCACTGTCATCAAAATGAAAAGTCCTGACACCATTGTTTATGAACAAGATAGTCAAATGGCTTTGCCATGTTTTCGTTATGACAGTTCACTCTGTAAGTGTTTTCCAATGCAAAAAAAGTCAGATCTTGGTGACACTTTCTGAAAAATGCTCAAGACAGCACTATACACTATTTGCACAGTCATTTGAAATCTACAGTTACACATTGCTGTATTTAGTGAGGTAAATGAGTACAAGACACATATGTTTCACATTTTTACTGCATATGCATTTGCAATTTTAATTTGTTCACAGCATTGTGCAAAAGAAAAATACAAACTAATTTACAACAAACATAAGAAACACCCTTTGGCCTTTGGGTAGAGCTGTGCACAACTGTAAACAATATTGCAGTACATATTGGAACTGAATTGGAACATACAACATACACAGTACTGTAAATCATTCATTCACATCCAGACGTTCCTGTCTGTCTGGCTATTGGATTCAGGAATGGGGAGTAGGGAGGGAGATATTTCACCAGCATCCTTTCATGTGCTGCAAACCACTGTGTGACCAGAATTGCGTGGTGAAAACACACATTATCCCATACAACAACGTACTTGGTCAGATGGTCGCCATTTAGACCCCTCTCATTCTCAGGGATTATGTCCCTGTAAAGAGTGTCTAAAAAAGTCAGCAGATGTTGTGTGTTGTATGGACCAAAATCGGGGCATATGGGTGAGGACGCCGTTTTCTGAGATGGCTGCACACATTGTAATATTCCCTCCTCGTGACATCAGTGGTTGCTCTCTGTCCAATGCGATTCCTTCCACGCCTTCTACCTTTTGCCAGATTGAAACCCGCCTCATCAACATATATGAATGTGTGCAGCGATTCCCTGGCATCCAGCTCCATTCAGGGGAAAAATTATAAAGAAATGTATAAAATTTGCTTGACAGATTTTGACAACTAGTTCAACATATTTGTATGTAATGACTCAAGCAATGAAATGAGGACTATTAGTTTTATAGGGAATGACTATTCAGCAGTCATAAGTATAGTTCATTTTGACTGACTTGACCTAAGCAAATGATAATGTTATAAAACAGTAGAGAATTGTATGAAAGCAATTGATGCATGTCCAAAAGCATTTGCAATTTGTTCGGAGGAATGAGAAACTGCTACTATGATGTGCACAAATTACAAAATGTTGTGGAGGTTGAACTAACAGTTATGAGAACTTTAATTCTGATCAGAGAAATGCACCAAAGCAATTGAGAAAAACTGTAATTACCACTATTAGTAATAAATGGCTCTGGTATGAATGAATGAATAAAAGAATGAATGAATCATTGCATCAACAATTTTCTTGACATTTGGCAGTAACCTTGGTTACTTACCCTCCATATAAATGAGGTAAAATTACTGATAATTTTTTTTATTCATCATGTCTAATGTAGCAAAAGAAAAAGGGAGCAAGCAGCCTATTGACGCATGTTTTCTTTTCTTTTCAGAAGTATGGTGTAAAACACTTCCCAAGGTCCCACATTGATAGATAGATAGATAGATAGATAGATAGATAGATAGATAGATAGATAGATAGATAGATAGATAGATAGATAGATAGATAGATAGATAGACAAGACATGTCATCATAATGTCACAGAAAATTACAAGTAGACAAACTCATACATATACAGTACATACTCATACTGTGGCAGACCGGCTGGCATGGTAATAGACCGCCGCTATGTGTCTGCCAAGGTACTGGGGCATATGTGTAACGTTTGGGCTTTCTTATTCTCTCCTAGGAGTGAACGCCCTAGTGCTATTCGTGTGGACAACCGACGCCGAGAGCGACGTCGGGAGAGGGAGGCTTCTTCACAGGTACTCTTCCGTCCTCCTCTCGGTGACGAGACACCCTTCCATTTTCCACGGGAGAACTTGGGTGATGAGCCCATGCAGCTGGGGGCTATGCGTCTGTCTGACGTTGAGAGGCAGCGACGCATTGAACAAAAACGTTGTTTCCATTGTGGGCATTGTCAGCAACTGTCCTGGTTTATCGGGAAACGGGAGGGCTCGCTAGGCTGGGGAGGGGTTGTAGTGGGTGGGCAATTATCCTCTGTCACCAATGATTCGCGCACCTTTTTTGATATCACTATTGGGTGGGGCGTCCATCTCAAGTAAGCACAGGCCTTAGTAGTTTCAGGGGCAGCGGGTAATTTAATACATGTGGGTTTAGCTCGGGAGTGGGAGGTTCCTCTAGAGAGTTTAGAGGATCCCATCCCTGTTCAGGCTCTGGACGCTCGGCGCCTCCGTCGGCTTGTCGTCTGGGTTTCACCCCCAGTATAACGGGCAGACGGAGCGCGTCAACCAGGATCTGTAGGGCGTTCTGAGGTGCTACGTTGCCCGGTAATCCAGCAACGTGGAGTCGGAGGCTGGCATGGGCAGAATATGCTCACAACACCCTCCTCTCCTCTTCTACGGGGTTGTCTCCCTTTCAGTGCCAGTATGGCTTTCAACCCCCCCTTTTTCCCAGAGCAGGAGCAGGAGGCAGAGGTGCCCTCCGCCCAGGCTCACGTGGCTCGCTGTCGCAGGACCTGGAGCCGGGTTCGGGCGGCGCTGCAGAAGGCCTCTGTTAGGGCTCAGCGTCAGGCTAACCGCAAGCGCCGTCCGGCTCCGGTTTTCCGTCCGGGACAGAGGGTTTGTTTGGCTTTCCACTCGTGATCTCCCTCTCCGGGTGGAGTCCAGGAAGCTGGCTCCTCGCTTTATAGGTCCCTTTAAGGTGGTTCGTCGGGTTAACCCAGTGGCCTACAGGTTGTTACTCTCAGCTTCCATGCGGGTTCACCCGACGTTTCACGTGTCCCTTTTGAAACCCTTCCTTTCATCGCCGTTGTCCCCGCCACTTCCTGCGGTTCCTCCGCCCCGCATCCTTGACGGACAGACTGTCTACACGGTGCGAAGGATCCTGGGCTGTAGGCGGAGGGGTAGGGGGTTTCAGTTTTTGGTGGATTGGGAGGGGTACGGGGTAGAGGAGCGTTCCTGGGTGCCTCAGAGGGATATTTTAGATCGCAGCTTTATTGATGATTTTCGTCGGCTGCATCCCAAGGCCCCTAGGTGAACGTCAGGTGCCGTTCGTCGGGGGGAGATACTGTAATGTTTTTGGCTTTCTTATTCTCTCCTAGGAGTGAAAGCCCTAGTGCCTTCCTGGAGTACTTCACCCTGTCTCTGTACTGATTACTGATTGATGTCTGCTGTGTGTTTGTCGCCTTTATAGTAACCCTCTGTATGTCTTCTCTTTGTCGGTTCTTCAGCAGTGTTACTGAAAGCAGTCGTCCACGGGGAGAACTCGGATCTCTCGCCCGTTGTTATTCTTTTGTTTGGTTTTTATTTGTGTTCACGGTAGAGAAGTCGGATCTCTCGCCCGTCCTTATCCTGAGTTATTGTCGTTCTCTATTTTTGTATGTTTTGCATATTTACCGATTATCGCTCTAGTGATTCTAACAATAAAAGAACACTATATTTGAGAAGAGCAAATACCATCTCCGCCTCCTCCTTCCATTCTGCACTTGGATTCAACACTCTTACCCGATTCCTAACACATATGCCCATATTAAGAGTTCCGGAGAGACTCCAGGCAGAGCAGAGCACATCAGCACAGATGAAGCGCACCTGTGCTAGACGCGCCCGAGACAGGTGAGCACAATCACCACACAATCAAGCAGCATAGAAAATGAAGACAGAGTGACAGAATCATTGGAGTAGCTGAGGTGAAACCTGTACGGTAAGAGAGGACGTGAGTAAGAGAAGAGAGAGAGAGAGGAGGAGGAAGATTATTGTCTGTGTGACCAATGCTGTGTTTATCTGCTTTTGGAAGGAGGACCCTGCTGTGTGCTATAACCCCCGATCGCCTGAGAACCCGCATGTGTATCGACCCCCGCTTGTCTGACATCTCTTCTCCCGGATCAGCCCCCCGCCCGTATGAGAAGAACCGCTCTCTGTGTACCAAACCCTGCTAACAGACCAAGACGATTCTCTTGCATTACAGACTGGCTGACGATCTCACTAACCTCTCCTTTTCAATACAACTGCTGTTAAACTTGCTTCTACCTTGTGCCGTGTGTTTTGTTCATTCCAATCTGGCGACAGCTCATAACACCCCAGAGTCTGTCACAATAATAATAATAATAATAATAATAATTCATTTAATTTATATAGCGCTTCTCAATAACCCGAAGTCGCTGACAGTAGTCGGGAGCAAGAGTACAAACAAAGAAACGAAAGCAAAGAAACAAAAACAAAGAAACAACAGAAAAACAAAAACAAAAGGAACATGAGACCATGGGGGGGAACAGGGGAGACAGCATGATAGCACAAAAAATACTGGAGACAGACATCAATCAGGTTGGAGGGGAGGGGGGGGTTTAAGGGTGGGGGGGGTTGAAGGCAAGGGAGAACAGGTGGGTTTTGAGGCGAGCTTTGAAGGTGGAGAGTGTAGGGGAGTCTCTGATGGACTGGGGGAGGGAGTTCCAGAGTCGGGGTGCAGTACGAGAGAAGGCCCGATCTCCGAAGTTTTTAAGCTTGGATGTCGGGACAGTGAGGGAGGCAGTGGAGGAGGACCGGAGGGAACGGGTGGGGCAGTAGGGAAGAAGGAGATCAGTCAGGTAGGGGGGGCCAGGCTGTGGAGGGCTTTGAAGGTGAGGAGTAGTGTTTTAAAGTTTATGCTGTGTTTGATCGGGAGCCAGTGGAGGGAGTGGAGGACAGGAGTGATGTGTTCGCGGGACCGGGTGTTAGTGAGGAGGCGAGCGGCTGAATTTTGGACCATTTGCAGTTTATGGAGGGAGCGGCAGGTGATACCAGTGAGGAGGGAGTTGCAGTAGTCCAGGCGGGAGGAGATGAAGGCGTGAATGAGGGATTCAGCAGTGGGGGGGGAGAGGCAGTGACGGATTTTTGCGATGTTGCGGAGGTGAAAGCAGGATATTTTTACGATGGAGCGGACGTGGGGGTCAAATGAGAGGGTGGGGTCAAGGAGGACACCAAGGTTTCGGACTAGGGGGGAGGGGGTGATGGTGGAGTCGTTGATGGTGAGTGTGATGGGTCCGGATCTGGTGAGGGTGGTTTTGGTGCCAATGATGAGAAGTTCAGTCTTGTCACTGTTCAGTTTGAGGAAGTTGTGAGTCATCCAAGTTTGGAGTTCGGTGATGCAGGATTCGATGTGACTGAGGGGTGGGCTGTGGGGGGATTGTGTACTGATGTAGATTTGGGTGTCGTCAGCGTAGCAGTGGAAGTTGAGGTGGTATTTACGGATGATGTGACCAAGGGGGAGAATGTAGCAGATGAAGAGCAGGGGGCCAAGGACTGAGTCTTGGGGGACCCCCTGTGTGACTGGGGAGGGGGAGGAGGTGTGGCCGGAGAGGGTGATGTATTGGTGTCTGTCTGTGAGGTAGGAGGAGAACCAGCCAAGTGCTGTGCCCTCAACACCCAGTTGGTGCAGCCTTTGGAGGAGGATGGAGTGACACACTGTAGCTGAGGTGAAACCTGTACAGTAAGAGAGGACGTGAGTAAGAGAAGAGAGAGAGAGATTGTCTGTGTGACCAATGCTGTGTTTATCTGCTTTTGGAAGGAGGACCCTGCTGTGTGCTATAATCCCTGATCGCCTGAGAACCCGCCTGTGTATCGACCCCCGCTTGTCTGACATCTCTTCTCCCGGATCAGCCCCCCGCCCGTATGAGAAGAACCGCTCTCTGTGTACCAAACCCTGCTAACAGACCAAGATGATTCTCTTGCATTACAGACTGGCTGACGATCTCACTAACCTCTCCTTTCCCCCTAAACAGCAATACAACTGCTGTTAAACTTGCTTCTACCTTGTGCCGTGTGTGTTTTGTTCATTCCAATCTGGCGACAGCTCATAACACCCCAGAGTCTGTCACAATACATATACCTACATACTTACGTTATACCTACATACTGTGGCAATTCCAGGTGTAGGGGTTGCAGAATAAAACAACAGACAGACGAGTTGTGTTTCCCAAAATAATACTTTCTCTTTATTTTCTAATCAAACAAAACATTTCACGGTTCTCCTCACACTCTCTCTCTGACTGCAACTTAGACTGTCTGCCGGGCGGCTTTTCCGCTTACCGGTCTGTCTCCTCGCCCCTGATATGAGAGAGTGAGCGTGTGTCCTTGGGCCCTATTTGCCCACTCTCCTCAACACGTGCATCGCGTTGTGATTCACTAGCTGGTCTTGATGGCCTTCTAGCGGCAGGTGCGCCTGGAAGCCGACACCCAAATATGGGCAGCACCTAGCCATTGGGCCGTTACGTAGTGCCCTCGTACATATACCTACATACTCATACCTGTACCTACATACTCATACCTGTACATATACCTACATACTCATACATATACCTACATACTCATACCTACATACTCATACATATACTTACAGTACATACTCGTACATATACCTACATACTCATACATATACCTACATACTCATACATATACCTACAGTACATACTCGTACATATACCTACATACTCATACATATACCTACATACTCATACATATACCTCACACCTTGCAACACATTGGGTGTAGAGAAAAAAACAATAAGAACAGCAATTAGAAGATTTACCCACATTTAACCCTCTGATGACAAGTTGAGTGTATCGCTGGAATTATGGCCGACATGCTGTCTCCACTGTAGCTGGAGCAAAGATAGTGGTGTCATTATGAAACTATGAGATGTGTGTGTGTGTGTGTGTGTGTGTGTGTGTGTGTGTGTGTGTGTGTGTGTGTGTGTGGTTTATGAGTGGATAGCTTGTTTTTGTTTTGATGTTCTGTCATTATCCTTTTGTTTTGTAAAACACATGAAAAAAATCAAACAGAGTAAATTATGTTACTCTCCACCTCAGGATAGTCATGTTACGTCCATTATTTCACCACATCCTCTACTGCAGTTATAAAATATAATCCAGCGACTGGTCAGATGTGGCAGAGAGACGCACATAAACAAAGTTTTGAGTCATGCTGTTGTTCCCCTGCTGTTTGCACAGTGTGGCAACCCCAAGCCACCACTGGGCTTGGTGATTGAAGGGTGCTATGTGACGGCACAATGGCTAGGCTCTGCCCATATTTGGGCTTCCGCTTCCAGGCCTTACCTGCAGCTAGTAGGCCATCAAGACCAGCTAGCCAATCACAAAGGGATGCACGTGTTGAGGAAAGTGAGGAAATAGGGGCCAAGAACACACACAACAATCCGTTCTAATATTTTGGATAGGAACGGAAGATTGGAGATGGGTCTGTAATTTTTTAAGATTAGAGGGTTGAGGTTCGGTTTTTTAAGTAGTGGTTTAATGACGGCTGATTTAAAGGCCAGGGGCGCCACGCCAGTAGACAAGGAGGTGTTGAAGATATTGAGTAGGGCAGGGCCTAGGGCAGGGCCTAGAGTTGGGAAGAATTTTTTGATGAGAGTTGCTGGAAGAGGGTCAAACAGACAGGTTGAGGGTTTAGCCGCGCCAACCAATTTAGAGAGGGCACTAAGTGAGACGTTTTCAAGGCAGCATAGCGTATGACTGGATTCAAAGTCAGGGGGAAAGCCCATCAGAGGTTGGGAGGGACTCTGATTGTTGAGTAAGCCAACAATTTCATCTCTTATGAGATCAATTTTCTTGGTAAAGGTAAACGCATGGTTTAGGGCACTTGGTTGTTTCTGAGTAAGTTTTGCAACTGTGTCAAACAGAAACTTTGAGTTGTTTTTGTTTTCGTTAATGAGCCTGGAAAAATATGAGGTTTTGGCAAGTGAGAGTGCCTTTTTGTAGTTACGTAAACTATCATTCCAGGCAAGGTGGAATACTTCGAGTTTGGTCGAACGGCATTTATGTTCAAGTTTGCGACATGCCTTTTTAAAGGAGCGAGTTTCCTCCGTAAACCAGGGAGTTTGTTTTTGCGGAGCACGTTTAATTTTAGGCTTAAGGGGAGCGACAATGTCGAGCGTGCTACGAAGGGCGGTGTTAAGTTTGTCTGTAAAGAGATCAAGGGGGCCAGAGTAAGAGAGGAAGGGAGAGAGGGTGTCTGGTAGGCAGTTAACTAGAATTGGGACAGTTGAGGCGTTAATACGACGGCTCATGTAGGATTCTACACTGTCTGGGGCGAGAAACCGTCAAATCAATTTGAAATTTGATGAGGTAGTGGTCTGAGAGAGCAGGAACATAGGGAGAAACGGTCAAATCTGACACAGTGAGACCGCGGGCTAGGACTAAGTCAAGGGTGTTCCCACCACTGTGAGTGGGTTGGTCAACGATTTGAATGAGACCGACAGAGTCAATGATGTCGGTAAAAGCCTTATTTAGGGGATCTAGAGTTTTGTTGGAATGAATGTTAAAATCACCAACAATTAAAATGTTATCTGAGCGTGTAACAAGCTCAGAGATGGAAGTGGAAAACTCATCTAGGAAGAGGGTGTAAGGGCCTGGGGGGCGGTAAAGGACAGCCATTACAAAGGATGCAGTGGAGGTAGGAATCAGACCGCCACACTTTCTGTTGGGGGGAGAGAAACAGGAGCACCTCAAACGAGGAAAACATACAGTTTGCGTCGGATGTAAAGTTGTGCTTAGAGTCGTAAATTAGAGCAACTCCGCCTCCTTTCTTGGAGGTGCGTGCGATATGGGAGCTACTAAAATTAGGGGGTGAAGCCTCGTTTAAGGGCAGAAAGTCATTAGGTTTAAACCATGTCTCAGTGAGGCCCAATAAGTCAAGACTACGGTCTGTTATCAGTTCATTTACCAAAAGAGCTTTGGTTGGCAGAGAGCGAATGTTGATAACAGTGCGATCTTCAGCCATGCGGGTAGGTTTAATCGCAATTAAGTTGGCATGGTTTATCGCACAAGGATCCTAGTTTTGATTGGATAAACCGGGTTACGGATAGAGATAGAAAGAGAGGAGTGGGGAGCCTGGTGGAGGAGGGACCCAGCATGGTTAGGAAAGGTATAGGGATTGGCAGGCTCCATCGGTTTAGCATGACTAGCAGGCTCGCTACGGGCCTGTACCCTGGCATGCTTGTGGGGTGGCTGTCAGCCCGAAGTTCTATGGTTCCGGTCCAGTTACCTATTCCCACTCACTGCGGATCTCAGAGCCATGTCCAACCCACGGAGAGCAGCCAGGCTCCAATCCAGTTAGGATGAAGGCCATCCCTAGCAAAGAGCTCCGGACGTCTCCAGAAAACATAGAAATGGTCTATATACGGAATCGTATTTAGGCAACAGTAACCCTTCAGCCAGATATGGAGTTCACGGATCCTGCTGTACTTGCCATCCCCATACCGAAGGGAGGGAAAGGGACCAGAGATGATACAGGCTTTCTTAACTCATTCCCCACCAACAACGAGTTTACTCGTTATTGGGAGCCGACGCTTGAACAGCAACGAGTATACTCGTTATTTGATCGCTTTTTTGTATTCATTATTCATCCAGGGACCTTGGTGTTACCATAGGGGGAATGAATCTGAGATCGCCAAAGTGCAATACCGGCCGCATCCAGCTAGACGACGGTATCGACAGACCAGGCTGTAGAAACAAATTAGTGGGGGGGCATAAAATGTTCTCGGGGGGGGCACAATGGTTTTTCAACACAGGTTCCCTTTTATACGTTTCAGCTGGGACAGCGGCGCTGTGGCTTGCTTGGCGCTGCCCACGGTGCTGAACTAAACAGCAGAGAGGCAATTAAAAAATCGAATTTCTCTCTCTCTTAAGAACATTGTGACGACCCTCCCCCACACTGTGTAGCCTTCCTCTGCTCTGGCTGACAGAGCAGAGCTGGGGAAGGCTCGTCAGCTAATTGGTGCACACCTGGGCCGGTGTGTCCCAGCAGGATATCAGAGAGAGGCTGCCTCTGATCTCTGGCGAACTCCCCAGTTGTTTTTGGTTCTTTGTTTGTCTGGTTGCTGTCTGTTGTTTATTTGGTTCTTTGGTCATTTGGCTGTTACTTTTGGTTCATTCGTTTTGGTTGCTTTTCTTTGCTTTTACACCTACACATTCATGCTGCACATACACTCATCCACACACTGCTGACACACTGATACTCATATATATTGGCTGACTGATAATAAATTCTTTGTTATTTCTTAAATTGTGCCTGTGTCTCCCTATTCTTGTTGCGAGCTTGAGCCAGTTCGTAACAAGTGGGGGCTTGTCAAAAAAGAATACATCCGGTATTATAAAAGAAAAACAATTTGGACCCTAGAATTGTTTGTAAGAATTTCTTTTTCGGCATGTTCATATTTTTCACTCCCTACATTGGGCCCTAGTGGGAGTGATCTAGGGTGGACTGGTTGCCAGTGTGGTGAGTAACCTGGAAACTATTTGTTTGCTGAAATTAATTGAATATGTCTTGGATTGGGGGAGATTCAGGTGCAAATTGGAAATGTTGAATGTTAATTTGGTTATTTTCTTCAAATTGACCTTTAGTTTTGCAGTTTTGTGATGGCTGGCAGTGTGGTGAATCCTCTCCTCTGTGGACATGCAGCGTGTGGTGAGTATGACTTTTTGAGTGCTATTTAATCTGTTTAAAAGTGGTAGTGAGTAGCCCTGGTTAGGTAGGCGCCGAATGCACTAAATTTATTATTTTTCCTTTTTTGTTTTGAACTGGAGTCTGTAAGGTGGAGACTTCGGTCTCTGTCGAGGGTAAAGAAAGAAGACGGTTAGGTTTAGATTAGTGATATTGGTAGGGAACCAGGGTTGCTCAAAAATACAAATATCATTGTATATGGTTAGGGATTGGCACTCGGAAAGTCTTGCTCACCATGTTTTCTGTTTGTTTTCTATATAAGTAGTGATTAGTGCTTTAGATATGGCGTCCATTGTAAAAGACTTTATACACACTCCTTCAATCCTACAAGGGAACACCTGCAAAAAATTGCTGAGCACTTTGAGATTGAGGTGACTGATAAACGTTTGAAGGAAGATGTGAGAGTATTGTTGAGAGACACATTGGTGGGGAGGGAGATTTTGATTGATATAGATAAACCTGTCATTTCACCTACAGTGACCCCTGTAGCTTTGACCTTTGAACAGCAAAAGGAGTTGTTAACTCTTAAATTGGAACATGAGGGAAGGAGTATGGAACATGAGGAAAGAATGGAAAGAATTAAAGCGGATTCTTTCCAATCACAATTAGAGATGGAAACCATTAAATTGAAGCAGATAATTGAGGGGAAAATGTCCTCTGGGGTCACTGGTCAGGAGGAAAGTACATTTAATGTGGGATCTAACCGGCAACTGCTTCCCCAGTTCACAGAAAAGGATCCGGACCTGTTTTTTTCTTTGTTTGAGCGGGTGGCAAGTGCACGAAAGTGGTCTGATGAGGAGTGCACTTTGTTGTTGCAGTGTGTCCTCACAGGAAAAGCACAAGCGGCCTATGCTTCTTTGACTGTAGCAGACAGTAAGATCTATGCGACAGTTAAAGCTATAGTGTTGTGTGCATATGAGTTGGTCCCCGAAGCATATCGGCAACGTTTTAGAAATTGGGAAAAAAGGGAGCACCAGACTCATGTTGATTTTGTCCGTGATCTGGTAGTACAGTTTACTCGATGGTGTTCTGCGTCAGATGTTGGAACTTTTCAGGAACTGTCAGATTTAGTAGTACTAGAGCAAATAAAAAACCGTGTGCCATATAGTATTGCTACTTACTTAAACGAACGAAAAGTTAAAACTCCGCAAGAAGCAGCAATGTTGGCTGATGAATTTAGTCTAATTCATAAACGTACATTTGCCGAAGCAGGTAGTAGTGTGCAGCAGAATAGATTTTCTCCACGCACAGACAGACGTTTTGGGTCAAACGTGGAATCGGCTTATTCTAGGCCTAATAATGGTTCTGGGAAGGAGAGTGACGATAGTACCAATTGTCATTACTGTCGGCGTGAAGGGCATTGGAAGAATGAGTGCCCTAGTCGCAGAGCAGAGGCGGAATTCTCAAATGAAAATGGCCAGGTGAGACCTGTCGCGTTGGCTGCACCTGCTCGTATTGGTAGCAAGGCTGATGCCATTGATGCAGTTAGGTGGCATACAAGACCTGCGACAGTAACAGCTACAATATCAGACATTGAAAGCGGTTATTCTCCTTATATTACGGAGGGTCATGTTTCATTGGTGGGAAGTGATTCCTTTGTACCGGTTAAAATCCTGCGAGATACCGGTGCGTTGGATTCATTTATTGTGGGATCGGCATTGCCTTTTTCACCCAGATCATATACAGGTCGTGATGTACGGGTTTGTGGGATGGGGTTACAAGTGGTGTCTGCTCCCCTTCATAACCTCATGTTCTCCTCAGATCTGGTACAGGGGGTGGTGTCCATGGGAGTTCGGCCCTCGTTGCCTGTTGAAGGAGTGGCAGTGATTTTAGGTAATGACTTGGTTGGTAAGCGTGACGTGCCACCTTCATTAGTAGGTACTTCGGCACAGCTGGTGGGAGAGCCACATATGAATGAGTGTAACCCAGACGTGTTGCCAGCCTGTGCAGTACCACGAGAGAATGTTACTTTTCCTGTGCCCGCTGTCCCGTTGTCTGTTTCCCTCAGCCACAACCAGGAAGTATCCGCCCTCAAGACCTCCCTCAGCCAATCAGAGGGCAAGCTGACCGAGCTGCAAGGACAGCTGGTTAACCTGCAGAAGGATGTGAAAACGGAGATTGATCGTCTCCAGCAGCAGCAAGCTGTTGTTGACCAGGCTCAGGCAGGAGGTGGCAGAGAGGAGCAGCTCAGACAACAGATGACTGAGGGAAAAGGGGAGAATCGAGTGAATATGGGGGGAGAGGAAGAGGAAAACATATATAAAAATCCTAATTTTCACCCATGTGTTTAAATATGTCTGTCTGCCCATTCCGGTTACTAACCCTTTTCTCTTAAAAGGCTTCTCTGGCGCACCGGAGTTGCTGAGGCTGGGGCTCCCTCTACTCTTAAAAGGCTTCTCTGGCGCACCGGAGTTGCTGAGGCTGGGGTGGTGTGGCTGGATGGGGAGTTGGCGGGCATGTCTATGCGACCCATGTTCAGCTGTCACTTTTTTGGAGGACATGTAATTTTTATTAGAGTGTAATACGGTGTCTGGGTTGAAAACAGTGACCCTAGGGTCCCTGTCTTATGGGGGGAGGTGTGACGACCCTCCCCCACACTGTGTAGCCTTCCTCTGCTCTGGCTGACAGAGCAGAGCTGGGGAAGGCTCGTCAGCTAATTGGTGCACACCTGGGCCGGTGTGTCCCAGCAGGATATCAGAGAGAGGCTGCCTCTGATCTCTGGCGAACTCCCCAGTTGTTTTTGGTTCTTTGTTTGTCTGGTTGCTGTCTGTTGTTTATTTGGTTCTTTGGTCATTTGGCTGTTACTTTTGGTTCATTCGTTTTGGTTGCTTTTCTTTGCTTTTACACCTACACATTCATGCTGCACATACACTCATCCACACACTGCTGACACACTGATACTCATATATATTGGCTGACTGATAATAAATTCTTTGTTATTTCTTAAATTGTGCCTGTGTCTCCCTATTCTTGTTGCGAGCTTGAGCCAGTTCGTAACAACATTCACTTATACAAAAACAGACTGAACGGATATATATATAACAGACCTGCTGGGGCAGTGGACTGAGAGCAGGGGACACAAACAGGCTGGATAAGATGGTCAGGAAGGCCAGTAGTGTGGTTGGGGTGGAGCTGGACTCTAGCGAGGGTGGCGGAGAGGAGGAACCTTGCTAAGCTCCAGGCCATCAGGGAAAACCCCTCCCACCCACTATACACAGACTTGGCTGACAGGACGAGCATGTTATAGGCTCACACTACCTAAATGCAGCACTGAACGGCACAGGAAGTCCTTCATTCCGACAGCCATCAGACTATACAATGCATCACTGTGCCTCACTGCATCACTGAGCACAGAGTGACAGTTACCATCTTCCTGGACTCTTACTTTTTAAACAGCACTGTGCAATATTACACCTACTGTAGACTTCAGTATATTTTTACTGTATTTATTTACTGTATCTTTTATTAAATTTGTATTCTATTTCATTTCATTCTATTCTTAGGCCATTTGTTTTGTTATTCTTATGTTGAGTGATTTGCAGTGTCAAATTTCCCTCAGGATAATACATTTATATTCTATTCTATTCTATATCTTTGAAAAGTCTCCATTTATTCAACACTTCTGAATTCACTGACAAACTGAACTGAACTGACAAAAATAAGGTGCATAAAAAAGCAAACAAAATTCCTCCACAGGCTACTCACCATCATTAGTAGAGCGGCAAGCAGCGTTTGGGGACAGAGTGAAATCTTCTTAAAACACTGTCCCTCCACTCATTCCTGAACTTTTTTGTTAAGTCCTTCTCAAATGCCAACTGAATTAAATTGGCCTTGCGTCGATGAAGCATACTAAGGCGATGTTTTGTAAAGACGTTCTTGAGGGTAGAACACGAATTCTCACAGAGTGCCGTGCTAGCTTCAGTAGTGTTGTTGTTGACATCAGTGCCCACTAGGGCTGTCCCCGACTAAGGATTTGGGTAGTCGACTTTGATTGACAAATTTTTATTTTTTTTACCAGGGTGGGCACAGCTGACTCAGTGGGCGGGCCCGGCCCCCTAATGCCTGCCCATGGCGCCGGGTCTGGGTATCGAGCACCCTTTGAAACCTTGTATCTTGGCCTGTGCAATGGTCAAATGTCACCGGTCTCACTTTTCTCTGTCTAGCGGTTCTCCCGGTTGCATTGAAGTGCGTCAAATATCCCCGATCCATATGTTGTGGTGGGTTATGTCGTGGACCAAATGGACATCGGATATACCAGATGGCGATCAAACAATTGGACTATTATTTTTGGAATACTCCCGATCACTGACGTAAATTTTTGCTTGATTGTGCAATGCTTTTATACTGATCGGGCTGATAAGCGTTTTTAGTGTTCAATACGAATGGTTAGTGGCAATCAAATAATCAGAAACGACCCCCCCCCCTTTCATGCATTCATGATGAAACATAATACCTATGATATAGATTTCATTTGGGAATAATAGCGTGTACAGGAAAGAAACGGCAACGTTTATAGTAGAATTGACGTATAAGCCTATTACTCAGCCTTTCGGGAATTACCCCAGACCACGCTATAACGATACTTATATTCACCACGGCATAACACGGGAACGTATGGATTGAAAATTGTATTCTTTTTCACATATTGAACGATAGATAGGTGGTGTCAAATGGGCCATAGTATTGTATCCATATCTATAATATAGAATACAGTTATAGCTCTACAAACAAGGTGACGCACTCCTATCTTTTAAAGCGTGGCAGTGCTAGAACGTGCCGACTAATTCCCGGCGGTCAATGAGTTAAAAGACTGGACTGTGGAGATCAGGGCCCTAAAGTCCTCCCTCAATATCTCAGACTGTTGATACTTAATGTCATTTGACCCGGAGTGCAGCTAGTGGCCCAGTAGAGCTGGAGGCCCGGTAGAACTGGAGGCCCAGGTGTAGCAGGCTGGAGGCCTAAGTCAGGCCAAAGTAAAAAATATATTTCTCAGTCCACAGGGCAATAAGCCCCTGCTGCAGATCTAGGCTATAGACGAGCCACACTGCAGGGTGACCATATGTCCCGATTTGTGCGGGAACAGTCCTGCATTTCAGCCCTCTGTCCCGATGCCGCAAGAGAATAATATTGTCCCGCATTTCAATAAGTGTCCCGCAAAAAAAATATATATTAAAGATTATTATTATTATTATTAATTATTGTTGTTGTCCTCTCACTAATCCCCAAAACATGCACTAATGCACGCACCGCAAGTACTACATACGTAACGTTATGTAACATAGCCTATATTCTAACCAGCACAAGCGCATTATATATACCTGGCGCTCGCTGTTTATTTCCGGTCGCTCAAGTTGCGCTGCAATAAACAGCTAGCGCCAGGTACTGTCTATATATGCAAGCTGTTATTGGCTATTGGTTATTGGTTATTGGGGGATGACGTGACTGTATGCGAGGTCTACCCCATACCCTGCGTCTGGCACTGACAAGTCCAAAAGCTTGTTGTTTGTTATTGGCACAACCAATTTAAAATTAGAAACGGTAAAGGATCATGAAATATCAAATGGCCACATACATACTCTAGCTACCAAGCGGGCGAAGACTGGTCTGTTAGAGGAGAGTGTTGCAGTCAGATCCTGGTCTCAATGAAATCAGCTCAGATGGACAAGTTGAAGCTGCTGTTCGCAACGCAATCGGGAAGGAAGACCCTTCACCGACTCGCAAATATTCAGCACCATGGACAGCTGCCCCAGATCTCTCTCTCTCTCTCTCTCTCTCTCTCTCTCTCTCTCTCTCTCTCTCTCTCTCTCTCTCTCTCTCTCTCTCTCTCTCTCTCTTCTCTCTCTCTCTCTCTCTCTCTCTCTCTCTCTCTCTCTCTCTCTCTCTCTCTCTCTCTCTCTCTCTCTCTCTCTCTCTCTCTCTCTCTCTCCTCTCTCTCTCTCTCCTCTCTCTCTCTCTCTCTCTCTCTCTCCTCTCTCTCTCTCTCTCTCTCTCTCTCTCTCTCTCTCTCTCTCTCTCTCTCTCTCCTCTCTCTCTCTCTCTCTCTCTCTCTCTCTCTCTCTCTCTCTCTCTCACACACACACACACCACACACACACAGGGTAACAGAGCATGAGGTGAGACGGATCTTTAAAAAAGTGAATATCAGGAAGGCAGCAGGACCGGACGGCATCCCCGGCCGCGTCCTAAAAGTCTGTGCCGACCAACTGGCCCCGGTATTCACTGACATCTTCAACCTGTCCTTGGAACAGGCTGTCATCCCCACCTGTCTGAAGAAGTCCACCATCATCCCTGTACCCAAAAAATCTACGCCCGCTTGCCTCAACGACTACCGCCCTGTAGCCCTCACCTCCATAGCCATGAAGTGCTTTGAGAAGCTAGTGAAGGGCTACATCTGTTCCTCCCTCCCCATCAACCTGGACCCTCTGCAATTTGCATATCGCCCCAACAGGTCCACGGAGGACGCCAATAGCCCATGTGCTGCACACAGCAGCATCACACCTGGACAAGAGGCAGGGGAACTATGTGAGAATGCTGTTCATCGACTACAGCTCAGCATTCAATACCATAGTCCCCTCCAAACTCATAGCCAAGCTCAGGGACCTGGGCTTGAACTATGACCTCTGCCAGTGGGTCTTGGACTTCCTGACGGGCAGACCCCCAGGTGGTAAGAGCAGGCAACTGCACCTCCTCATCCATCACGCTCAACATAGGGGCCCCCCAGGGCTGTGTTCTGAGCCCCCTCCTCTACTCCCTGTACACACATGACTGCGTAGCACAGCGGAACAACAACACCATCATCAAATTTGCTGATGACACAGTAGTGGTGGGCCTGATCTCTGCCAACGATGAAAGGGCCTACCTGGAAGAGGTAGAGAACCTGTCACAGTGGTGTCAGGAGAACTGCCTCTCCTGAACGTCAGCAAAACAAAAGAGATGATTGTGGACTTCAGGAGGTCGGGGGTCAAGGACTACAGCCCCCTCAGCATCGACGGGGCACCGGTTGAGAGAGTGAACAGTTTCAAGTACCTCGGAGCCCACATATCCGAGGATTTGACATGGACCACACACATTGACAGTGTTGTGAAGAAGGCACGACAACGCCTCTACTTCCTCAGGCGCCTAAGGAAGTTCCAAGTCAGTCAGAAGATCCTTAGGAACTTCTACTCATGTGGGGCGGCGTGGCTCAGGGGTAGAGCGGAGCGTCCAATGATCGAAGGGTTGGTGGTTCGAATCCCGCTCAAGCCCATGTCCATCCCATTGCCGTTGTGTCCTTGGGCAAGACACTTAACCTACTTGCCTCGTATGAATGTGTATGCATGTGAATGAATGTTGGTGGTGGTCGGAGGGGCCGTAGGCGATGATTATTCGCCACGCTTCCGTGAGTCTGCCTCAGGGCAGCTCTGGCTGCAATTGTAGATTACCACCACCGGTATGACTGTGTATGAACGAATAATGGACTCTGTGAAGCGCTCTGAGTCAGAGAAAAGCGCTATATAAATCCAATCCATCATTATTATTATTATTATGTACAATAGAGAGCATCCTGACTGGCAACATCACCTCCTGGTTTGGGAATAGCACTGCACAAGACCGTAGCAGACTACAAAGAGTGACACGTTCAGCCGAACGCACAATTGGAGGGGGGCTTCCCACCCTCCAGAACATTTACAACAAGCGGTGCAAGGGGAAGGCTAAGAGAATTATTAAGGACTCGAGCCACCCGAACAACTGCCTCTTTGAACTGCTGCGGTCAGGCAAGCGATACCGGAGTCTTAAGGCGAGCACAGAAAGACTCAGAAGAAGCTTCTATCCCCAGGCCATCAGGCTGCTAAACGAACAATAAACACTATGCAACAACCATCAAATGCACACAGCACACACACCCACACGCACACACTCACTTAAACAAACAACACACTGTAGCACCCACTCTCCACACTTTAGATCACACAAACACACTTTATATTTATTAATAAAGGATTTGCACTACAACTCGTACACCTACTGTAAATTGTACCTAAATTGCACCTCATCCTATTTCTGCCTTGCACTATATAGTATTGTACATTAGTACACTACACAGTATTGTATATTATATGGTAACTCAGTTACGTCTACTCTGCATCGAACATTGTACATATGTCTATACTGAACACTGTGACCTAATTTTTTTACTTCTAATTTACATCTATACTATGTTATTTTATTTCATACTTATCTTGTCTTGCACAGTCTCTGGAGCGTAACAGTAAGAAGCATTTTGTATAAAAGTATTCTGTACTTCTGTATGACAACTATTAAAGAAACTTGAAACTTGAACTTGAACACACACACACACACACACACACACACACACACACACACACACACACACACACACACACACACACACACACACACACACTGAATAGAGACTAGACATTTTAGACATTTGTTGGATTGTGGTATTCTTCTATACAGTGATTATGAGTATAATAAGCAATTAATACACAACACTATTGTGTTTTTAATACATTAAATGCTTATATTTTGATCAAAATGAATACATTATGTAAACATGATTATTGTATACATATATTCATTACTGTCCCGCAATTTCAACAAATGTCCTGCAAAATTGACACGCTGTCCTGCATTTGGATCATATGGATTTGGTCTGCAGCAGTAAGATGGCCTCAGCTCACAGAAAGCAGGTAATCCAAGCAGCTGCTGTAGGGCTGGTGGAGGCTAGCAGGAAGGCTAGTAGGCCTTAGCCCAGAAAAAGTGATCTCAGAAGTTGCCACATGCATGGGGACCCTCTCAACAAATCTGAGGCCCAAGCTCAGAAACCTTGGTGTGATCTTTGACCAGCAGATGCGCTTTGATCACCACATTAGATCTCTGACATGTACCTGTTTTTTCCATCTACGAAATATTGCCAAACTCCGATCTGTTGTGTCCCAGGTAGAGTTGGAAATGATTATTCATGCTTTTGTTTCTTCCCGCCTGGACTATTGTAACTCCCTTTTCACTTGCCTCGATGCATCCACTTTGGGCCGGCTACAAATGGTTCAAAACGCAGCCGCTAGGCTGCTGACTAGGTCCAGAAAATATTGCCACATCACTCCCATCTTAGTTTCCCTTCACTGGCTCCCCATCAAATTCAGAATTCACTTTAAGGTTCTGGTCATCACCTATAGAGCACTCCTTGGTCAGGCACCTGCCTACATCTGCGACCTACTGCGTCCATACACCACGAACAGATCGCTCAGGTCGTCTGATCAGGGCTTGCTGGCTGTCCCCCTGTCTAGATTGAAGAAAAAATGGGACAGAGTATTCGAAACCGTGGCCCCCAGGTTGTGGAATGCTCTGCCCTTGGACCTTAGATCTGTGGTCTCAGTAAACACTTTTAAAAAGCAGCTAAAGACTGTGCTGTTTAAACAGGCGTTTGGCGAATTATGCTCTATGTAAATCTTTTATGTCTTTTTATCTGTTTTGGCTTTTCCTGATCTTTCACGTTTTTAATTATTTTCTTTTACCATGCTGCTATCTTTTGCATTTTATTGATGTTTTTACTATGTGAAGCACTTTGTGACCCTGGTCTGTG
>NC_140176.1:96033638-96041138 GCF_963971535.1 Notolepis coatsorum | reverse complement strand
AATTAATCAATCAATGCCGTTAGAGAATCAGGATCTCTGCCATCGATACGTGCTGGCTTTTCAACTGAAGCGGCCGCGGGCATTTATCCTGGGTCTCAAGTCTGAATCGAGTTAACGAGACTGAATCCACCTTCGAGGAACAGGAAAATCCCGGCTTCAAACATCGGGTTAACAGAATCTGGATAATGACATCTTGATCGACTTAGTTGAACCAGGTACGGGGAACAGGGCCCTGGTCTCCAGCAGTTTCTTGCTATGTGTACTGTGTATGGGGTTGAATATTATATCAAATACAATGCCAGTAAGAGTGCTGTTTTAATATGTAGATCCAAAGAGGACAAATGTCTAAAATGTCCTGACTTAAAATGGTCTGAAAATAATCTTGGTGTCTGTGAAAAGGTAAAATATCTTGGACATTTTATTACAGAACAAATGACAGATGATGATGATATATACAGGCAATGCCGCAGGATGTATGCACAAGCGAACACTCTCTCACGCAGGTTTAGTATGTGTACAGATGGAGTGAAAGTGTCTCTGTTCAGAGCATATTTTACACCACTTTATACTGAAGTAGATTCCCAAGCTAAAACGGTTCTGCTCTGTACCAGAACCGGGCGCTGATCTGCTCTGCGTTGTGATTCAATAACTCTAAAGCTCTGGGAAATACTTATGAACTTCTCAGCGGTGCAGGCAGGAGAAATCAGGAAGCAAGAGGGTTATTTCAAACGGAGTGGTTTATTAAACCCACAAAGTTATAAAAAAAATTATCTGTTTCAATTAAAAGTAAAGAATGCTATAATTGTGATCAAAGACACTATGCCGTCTTGATCACAACCAGACTAATATTACAGTAGATTAAAGAATGATAGTTGTTGATGAGCTTTGTTCTCTGGCTGAATGAACAAAGCAGTTCTGTTTTTCCCTCCAAAAGTGTCCTTTGTTCTTTGTTGTGTCCTGCTGACCTGCCCGCGTCGTGTGTAGATGGGTGTGTTCCTCCTTGGTCGGTTGGGTTTCAGAGTCCCACCCTCCCCATCACACCCAGATCTTATAGCCAAGACCTGCAGTCTCTCGTGATGTCATCAGAATGACATCATCAAATTCTTTCCTCCAATCCCAAGCCTGCTAAGCTTGAATTTGAAAATAGGGGTTTGGCTTAATAGGCCAACCCTCTTCTTAGTTTAAGCCCAGAGAATAGTTTCCCTGTATTTTTAATACTTTGATTGATGAACCTCAAGATATATTGATTACATAAACACAGATATATCATACTTAAACACATTACTTGTACACATTCTGTTATTTTTAAGACTAGTTTCACCTTAAGTGAAACTAATCTTCTTTACCACAAAGTCGGCTGACTTTCAATAAATTGCTACCAAGTCTAATCATTCTGTTAGCTTACATCAATATTTTATACAGTTTTAGTATGACTTCAAAATTATTACCACAATGTAAACAGGCCTAATTATACTTTATATCAAACTAATCTAAATGGGTTACCAGACCTTTGAAGATGTACTTAGTTTTTAGCAGACCAGGTGACCACATATGTTCATAGGAACATATGTGTTTAGTTAGGGCTTCCTGTCCCCCACTCAGGTGGCGAGCCTTTGTTCTTACAACCCCCTAAGAGGAAGTAGGTTATCTTCCTGATTAGCCACCGAACCATTGTTACTTCAGCTGCCACTAGCTGCCACTATATGCAAATGACCTCCTGGAGTGAACACAAGGTCTTTGTAAACACACACACTCTATGAAACTATATTTGATTGCCAATTGTTCCACTTTGACTGTTTCTATATGACGTTTACACATTAGTTTGATTTGAACTCCCATTAGGATGATCTATGTTCAAAATCTACCACAGTTTCCACACTTGGATAGTTTATCTATCCTTAATTATGTCAAACATAGATCCTAACTTCTACACACTACTATCTGGATAATACTTAAGACATTTTAAATCATATTTGGATAAAATACATATGGTTTGCCACACTCAGATCCTAAAATTCAACCGTACATTCTTTTTTGTAAATCTCCTTCTTATGTATACTTATACAATATAACACCTTTATTAGCAGTCCATTTTGGTTATTTGTGCCCCGTGTACAGTCTTTAATAAGCTGTTTCGTACCAAGATCAATTTCCATTGGTTTCAACTGTGATTTGTCAAATTCTGACTTAGAACAGTGAGGAGGGGGGTCAATGTTTTCTAGATTGACCTGGCCTCCTCTTTATTTCTCAGAGCTGGTGCAGTTCACGACTGCTGAATGCTACCACCAACTCTGGGAGGTGGAATTAGAAAGCAAATTGCCTTTCTATCACACCCCGTCTTCTGTCGAGACCGCATGTCTCGTGTTGAACTCTATAGGGGTAGGACCCCCTGCTGTATTTCTCTGTTGCTGTCACAGCTGTGAGGAGGTCGTCGCTGGCTGCTCAACCCCCGTTGACCCTCGGATTAGTGGAAGAGGTTTGCTTCTCTCCCCCTCCGCCTGGTCGTTGATAGGGGCGATAGCAGCTCCCCCCTTTCGCTTGTTGACCCCCTGGTCAATGGTTAAGGCCTTGCAGCCCGTCTGTTGACAGCCAGAGTTGTTGCTGAGGCCTAGCCGCCTGTCTCCTCGTCGGTTGCCTGTCGTTTCCCTCTGAAGCCTCAAGACCCGGTCACTGCGTTGGCCGGAACTCTCCAGGCCTGAGTGGTAGGCTTCTCCTGGTTCTTCTCTAGGTGCCCTGCAGTGTTGGGATTCCCCATGGACCTCTGGGTAGACACTAGCCAGTGTCTGGTTCCCCAGTACCGATGGAATCCTTGGGTCTGCTTCGTACCATACTCGGATGCATTTCGGTTCCCCAATCTCCCATTTGTATCCTGTAGTGAATATAGATTTCGCTTCGGGACAGTGCAGGTCACTTCTACCACAACAATTGATTGAGAATCCATACTTTTCCTCCCTCAGACTCTCTTTACTGGTCTGAGTTTTGACAACCTTCTATTCCAAATCATATTTCTATATATTTTATGGCTTTTTGATCGTTTAATATTCAAAATTCAGAAAAATTCACATGGCTCTCTTTATATTATGCTGTCAAAACAGTATAACCCCACCACCCTTCGATGCGGAATGACATTCAAACATTGTTACCTTCGTCCCTGGACAGCTGCACCCCGGCCCGGACAGTCAGCACTGACACATCCACTCTCCCAGTAGTCCTAGGTGTATGGCAACAAATCACAGTCCGCCTTAAACACACATCTTCCACACTCTCCGCCAGCCTTCACCAAGCCAACGGAGTCCCCCACAAGCCAATCATCAATTGCACATGTTTACACCCTACACAAAGACTAATTTGGCCAATAGCGACCAAACCTATCGAGCTTATTAATGTACAGAGAATCATGCTTCCCAACACTTTCACCAATCACGACACACCCCCAGCTCCTAGAACCGGGTATTCAATGGGCGGAGAACAAAAGTCTATGAACCAGCTCATGTCCATTCACTTTGTTCCCAGTCCATTTTATAGACATATACTACCCCGTCCTGATGTGTCGAGATCACTCCCAGCCTTCCAGGTACCCTAAGAAAAAATATATAGAAAGAAAAGAAACAGAAAACAAAACATACAAAGAAAAACCATGCCAAACCAATAAATGAAAAAAAAATTAACTAAACTTGTGAGCTTTTCTTTTTTCTTTTCAACTCATTTTTAACCTATTACCTAGAGGCTTATGCACCCCCGTATTAACTAAGAAACAAAAAGGGAAAATCAAATGAATAAACAAAATGAACGCTCCCGGCCTAAGTCAGGAATTGCTCGTAATACACTAGAAAAGAGAATTTCTACAGAAAATAAAAGTAAACACCTATTCTTATTACTCATAACTGTTAATATCCGTCTATCAATACCATAAAAAACTAGAAACAACTATGGGTCTTTTTAATTTCTTAATCATACAGTCCACCCTTTGACCAATCTGAATATTGACCAAGCATGGATAATTTACTGACCACTAGCTTCCGCAGTGTCAATATTAACTGTTTAACATAATTTGATTTTCTGATTAGTTCATGCATTTGTCAGTTAATCATACATCCATTTTTTAGGAACTTCCATTCATAATCTAATCACCTAACCCATCTATTTATTTTTTATTCTATTTTTATTCTAATCTAATTAGGAGCATATTTTATTATTCAATCTATTCCATCTTTACCCTAATCAGTTGCATATATTCTTATTCTGCCAGTGGCCTCTGCAGACATGACCTTTGTAAATGACCTTTCAGTCCACAGATCCAGCAAACCTGGCCGCATCCCCTGGGTTTTGGGGCCCAGCGGGTCGCCCGCCTGTGATCGGATGGCCCTGGGGACATCGGGCCCAGAGCATGTCCTCGCTGTATGCCATCATCGCCATGGTTCCCTTGAGCCTGTTCTGAGGAGAAAGCCACGTACCTATTTGGTTCAGTCACAGTTCCTTGAGCCTGTTGTTGGGAGGGACCCACTACCAGTTCTTGTACAACGGCTCCCTGTTGTCTACAGGACGACGCCTCTTCCCCCATCTCAGCGCTGGCGGCTTGCCTTCCCATTGCTGGGCCCCGCCTCTCGTCTTGGCTTTGGTGCTGCGGGGGTCCTGGACAGGGGGAGCTTGCGGGCTGTGGGCATTGTTCTTGATACTGACCCTGGTTTGGCCCACGCCCACTTCCTCTGTACACCCATCGAGGGCCTCCTGTCGTGTATAGATAGTCCCACTCACATTCCCGAGAAATGTGTCCGAGATTCCCGCACCTCCAACACACAATTGACTGTGCTCTGGATCTCTTCGCACTCCCTCTCTTGTTTCCACCTTGTCCCCGTAACTGCCAGGGTGTCCCTCTTGGGGTTTGTTGTTGGTCCGGCGCAGGACCCCCTTGTGGCCCCAACTGGGCCCGTCTCTGGCCATCTGGTTCTCCATTGGAACCTGTCTCCCCTCCGGGATGTGTGGACTGGATTAGGCCTTGGAGGTATTCCACTACCTGTCTAGCCTCGGTTAGCTGTTGTCCTAGAGGGAGGCACGTCTTCCACTCTTCCTCCACCCTGGCCCTTGTTGACTGGCTCCTAGTCATCGGGCCACATCTCTCAGTTTGGTACTGATGGTGGGGGTGGAGAAAACCTGGGCACGAGACACAGGTGGGCTGTAGAAACTGTTCATGTATTATCCCATACCTGTTGTCGGTCTCTATTCTCGCCGCACGGCCAGCATCAACTCCCTGGGACTGCTGTAACAACATCGCTCTCCTCAGTCGCTTTCGTTGTCCCTTGGTTAACTGGCAGTCTCCCGCAACGGACACTTCAGCGTGGATCGGCTCGGGTAATACAGTTGTCTCTGGGTCGCTTGCTGCAACGACTCCCTGTGGCGGAGTTAAAGACATTATTTCCAGTCCCTCCGTCACACTGGACTCCGGAGGGGAGGCAATCACATTCAAGTCAATCAGGTTAACGTCACTGTTCAATTCGGTCAATGTAATGTCTGCAGAGGTTATCGGCATTACCCCACTACTGGCCGGACTGTTGGCCATTTCTATATTGCTTCTATTTATTACACTATGGCTTAACTGACCTAGACTATATGTCCAGTTTTGGTTACCCTATTTTTGCTCCTAATTGCTCCTATCAAAGTTAGTGAATCCGCTCTATATCACTCATTCACACGTACCTGTCATACACTCAAATTCCACCGTTTAGAAAGCAAGTTTCTCTGTATTCAAACTATTTTTACCAAACTTGAGTTAATTTCACTCACACTGGTATATTGGTGCAAACAGGAATTGATAACTCGCTGTGTGATACTATACCCCCGACTTTCAACAGTCCCTTTGATTTCCCTGTTTGGAGTTCGAGATTTGTCAGCACCAGCCTGTCCGTCCTGGAGCAGCTGTGAAGAGAGAAGAAAAAGCACACACTTAATCATCAGTGACATTTCCCGTTCACAATCCATCATTTATCTTTAAGCATGGAATGTCGGGCATCTCCTATACTACAATCACTTGAGAGCATTTGTGCAATTTTCGTTTTGATTTATCAATGACACAGCCTTAATCTTTTTTCAGTTGTCTCCATTGGAAAACTAGATCTCTCAATCCCGTTGTCATGATCCTTCTTCACACAACTCCGGGGAACTTATTTCGCATCAGCCTTTTCCTTCTGTTGGTCAATCAGAAATTTGTTATTTACAGCCTATCATTTCTAAACATCTGTGCTGGACATGGTAATTTAGGTGAATAAACTCACTTTACTCTAATAATATAGGTGACTAAAAGCACTTTAACTCTTATTGTTCTTTGCAAATGACTATGTGTATATTTAATCCTTATCTTCGCTTCTATGTGTAACTATATTTATTTCTGTCCGTGAAAGCCTAAAAATGTATTCCGCTCATATTACATTATACATATCAGTAACATACATATTTCACACACAATTTCTCACACAATCACTATACTTCCCCCGTAACACCTAACCACTTAGGTGTTAAAACGCGCTTCTCACGAGAATAGAAATCAATTTTCAGTGCCTTATGTCACTGAAGTCCCCGTGCATTTAGAACAGTGTCACACAACCCGTTCATTAAAATCACAGGCGCCGACACCACCCCCACATTGAAATCCCTGCAGACCAACGACATCATCACTGGTCAACCTAACTTGTAGCCCACGGTGTCCCCCTCCAGCTTGCAAGACCTGGAGCGCGACACCCCGGGCTCCTTACTCAAGGATATCCAAAGTTCATATCACCCTCAACCACTGCTGCCCACACACAGCACCTCCGACACCAATCAACCACCGTAACCACCGTCACCCAAATACCCACACACAATATAACCCAATGCGCGTAGTGTGGCAGCGAGCTGTCGACGAGCGCACGCATAGCGCATCCCCGCCAATGCGCGGTGGCAGGCAACAAGCCCACCCCCGCCAGCCAATACCACTACCAGCACTAGAAATACCCTAAAAATAACAACAAAACTGAATATTGAACAACAACAATGCCTCAAACAAGCCCGAAACCTACAGTAAACAGCAATAAACCATATATATCTAGCACTACACCGCGCTTGAAACCCATAAAGAAAACAATATACAATATACAGGTCCAAACTAGGAGAGAAAGAGAGAGCGTTCTGGGGGGGGCGAGGGGGGAAGAAAAAACGGAATAGAGGCGGTGTTGGAACGAGAGCCTTCGTTCATATATCACCACATCACAATATAGCCTGTGCCCATAACCATGCGGGGAGTGAGGGGGAGGGAGTGAGCGAGAGGGAGAGAGCGAGAGAGGGGGGGGGGGTAAGAGAGAGAGAGAGAGAGGGGGGAAGGTGAGAGGGAGAGGGAGGGAGGAGAGAGAGAGAGAGAGGGGAAGGTGAGAGGGAGAGGGAGGGAGGAGAGAGAGAGAGAGAGAGAGAGAGAGAGAGAGAGAGAGAGGGGGGGTGAGAGAGGGAAGGAGGGAGAGGGAGCAAGTGAGAGAG